>NW_010240160.1:0-2649 GCF_000690775.1 Eurypyga helias | reverse complement strand
CCCAAACAGAAATTGTGGGGTACAGCTGACCTATAGTAACCCCATTTGTTAAATGATGACCTCAGGTAACCCCAAGCAGAAATTGTGGGGTGCAGTTGACCTATAGTAACCCCGTATGTTAATTGATGACCTCGGGTAACCCCATGTGCTGATCTCTGAGGCCCCCCTAGACATGGCTATGCAGTGTGTGTGAGGCTGGGGTCATGAGCCGTGCGCCTAGTGAGCATCTCGCGTCAGCCACCCACCAACTGCACCTCTGCAGGTCAGCCCAGGCCCGTCCCTTCAGGTGTCTGTGTCTCGGAGGTCTTCTGAGATGTCCCTTTCAGCCCACAGGGTCCCTTGAAGGCACCTGGCAACCACAAGTGCTTCAGGGCTTCCACTGGGGTCATCATGGTACCCAAAATGACTTTTGGGCTCACCTGGGGCTGACAATTAGGCCCTACGATCACCTGGCACCCCCTCGTCTCCTTGCTGTCTTTTGAGGTCACCAAGGTACCATCCTGTCCCTTGGGCTGGACCCAGTGCCAGCAGCTGCCGAGGTGTATCCCCACCTCAGCCACCCTCGGATGCTCCCCAGCACGGGTGGCAGAGGAAGGGAGTTGGCCTGGGATGAAACCACCTGACGATCTAGCTCTGCTCTCCCTGGGTGCGGCTTTGAGGCGAGACCTTCCGAGAGGACACGGAGAGAAAGGGTGACTCCCACCGACCCCTGCTTCCCCGACACTGAGCACTGTTTAAGGAAAGGGTCATGTCAAGAATGGGAAGTGGGCACCAGCCCTTTTCTATTTCAGGAAGGAAGGCTGAGACGTGGCTTGTTGTCCCAAGAAAACGAGGGCAGAAAGCCTCTTCCAACCGCACGACCTCTTGGCATCATCCGGTCTACGAAGCTTTTGCAGTCTCAGTCCCTGAAGGACTCCAGTTTCATCTGGTCCATCCCCTCTCCGTGTGTCACGGCTCGAGCCCAGGCAGCTCCCCGTCAATCCCTTTCTGGTGCTGGCTACCCAAACCAGATGCTGGCTGCCTTTTAGGAGGAAGCTACACTGGGAATACCTTCCCTGCTCTCCCCACACATTGCTGGAGGACCAGCGACATCTGCGTGGAGAGTCTCTGCCGGCCACAAACACCCGGGGCCTCCTGTGGCAGAGCCCCCCGAGTTCTTTCGAGCTGTATGCGTCTTTGCTTCAAGCGTTTTGAGATAAATTGCATCATTAATTAATATCTCATTAATAATAAATACATTTTAAAAAAAGGCAAGAAGAAGTGAGGGGATTGACGGGAACAATGCACATAATGCAGGTTATTCCAAGAGGGAAGGAGGGAGACCGGCTAAGGGGAAAGAAGATCAGACAGGGCAAAGCCAAATGTTCACCCCCAAATTCCCAGGCTTCCAACAGCACAAACTAGAGGCAGAAGAGCTGTCTTTCCAGCTTTTCCCTCCATGCCTTCTTGTGAGCCACGTCCTGCTGGAGTTACTCGGAGAGACCCAAGACGATCCAGCTTCTGTCCGGGTACCGGTATACGGCTGGAGATGGTTCCGTTTTGCTTTAACCTGCTGAAAAAACACAGCAAGACCGTAAGCGTCCAAGAAACCCCCCCAGGGAGTCCTGGGGGGGCTGCCCCACAGGGCAGCGGAGCTGGGCTGGCACAGGGCACCGTCCCACACGATCAAGGAGGCGCAGCCTTACTGCAGAGAGTAAGTAGTGTTGCAGCACTCCTCAGGTGCCTCTTAGGGGATGAGTAGTTGTGCTCAGCCACACCCTGCAACACAAAGCACCGCAGGCCGCATCCTGCTCCCTTCAGATCAGTGGCAGAGCACACACCGGTGCTACTGCAACCAGCACACGACCATTTCATAAGCCACCACCAAGTCCCCGTTTCCGTCACCGCTCCGTGTTTAACAGCCCGACTCAGCTGTCCGAAAAGGCGTTCTGCTGCCAGCCCAACAAAAGCAGTGGTCAGAGCAGAGCGTCAGACGGTGTCCGTGAACTTCATGAGTCTGCCAGACTCCTGTGCAGAATGCAGTACGAAGGAAAGCAACACGCCAAGCCCTCAGGCAGACTGGGCAACGCCAGTGCTGCTGGTTGAACTGAAAAGGCTGTTTGGGCCCTTATTTCATATTTTAGTTACAGAGCGGCCTGCTTTTCGGTGCCATTTTAAACAGACGTTACCACTGTAGTTAATAACCTTCGTGGTATTTTTACCCTCCAGCAACATTATTATTTATCCTTAAATTACAAACGTTCTGCTTTTCTCTGACATCTTATTCATCTGCATCTTTTTCCACTAGAATTCGGTAATACAAGATCCAGGACAACCACCTACTCGTGGAATTAAAAACAGAGTGGAGCTGAAACCCACCACCTACCTGGTCAGGAGGAAATCGCCAGTCACGTTCAGCTCCCAGCAATCTGCCTGTTAGCCTGGAATACTGCTGGAAAATCCATGCAGCTCTGCACTGCCGCTTCAAGCCAGGTGAGGCCTGGATGCGCTTGTGCGCGTGGAGTTTGTGCCGGGGGGGAGTTCCCGGAATCCTGCCATTGCAGAACCCTTTCCGTGCCTACGCTACCTGTTGCTGAATCACAAGCATACAAGAGTAAAAGTCACTTGGAATTGTTCCGTTGGCTCACTGTCATGGTTTAGCCCCAGTCA
>NW_010240159.1:0-2199 GCF_000690775.1 Eurypyga helias | reverse complement strand
GACAAGGGGTAACACATTTAAATTGGAAGTGTGGAGATTTAGTTTAGATATCAGGAAAAAGTTCTTCCTGGAGACAGTGGTGTGACACTGGAACAGGTTGCCTAGAAAAACTTATTTTAATGACAATGTTGTTCATTAGCTCAGAAGTTTCTTTGTTTCTGTGGACTAAACTTGTTACACTTTGTTGTCTTTGGTGAGATTATGTAACACAAACATAAACAGGATACCATCTTAAGTTCCTCCAAAATAAAATGGAAGGTTTGAGATGACAGTCTCCATTATCCCAACTCTGCAAGGCTTGATTAATAACAAACATGGATTAAAGTTCTCCTTTCTGTTTTCTCAGAGATTTGAGAATTTTCTTATGGCTTTCTGTAAGATCTTGTTCCTTTTGGAATAATCTGCCACTAGATAAAACGCCATAAAATGCCATTTCACTGGACATTTTCAATTTACTAAAGCAATGTCAAGTTTTCCCTGTGGGGTTTTTTTGTGGGTGGTTTTTTTTTTTTTTACTGTTATCAGAAATCATTGATCATCTCTATAAGGAGTTACTTTGTTTTACATTTCTAAACATTCTGCCATCAAATCCAGTCTTCATCATTGGCATGTCCACAGCAGAGTCATGGCTGGCGGGAGCAGACACTCCTCTGTTGAGGGGTAGTGCACCATGGATGGAAGCAGTTCAATGATGGTTCTCTTCAGAAGACCTTATTGAGAACAAATGTCTGCTCATTGCGAAGGAGGGAGTCTCACCAGACAGACACACCTTGCTTCTTTATTTCAAAGCACTGAGCAGAAAGTCCCCCATGCTAGGAATTGCATTTGCTCTCCTACCCTGCTCTTTCTTCAGCCAGACGCTGGTTCAGTCCTGGAGCCATCATGACATTGGAACCATGACCGAAGCCTTGTCTGCACCTGTGAGCCTTCCTGGGCTGTGCCTGAGGGAGATCTGGGCTGAATTCTTCTTTCTCCTTGCTTCTTGCAGGGTATAAATGCCCCAGTGCTGGTGGGTGGGCCCTGCTGTGGGGAGAGAACATTCTGGCACCTCGATTTGAAAGTGGAACCTTACTTTGGAATGCAGAAATTTATCTGGGCAATGACACTGGCATTGCCTTCTATACACACCATGAAATGACATCTTTGAATTTGTTATAGTTCTTTCTCCTTTCACACACTTAAAAATTGTCTTCTGTTTTCAGACTTTCATTTTTCCTGGAGATGGCATATTTTTACTAACCATATAACCAGTGTAATCAT
Organism: Eurypyga helias; assembly: GCF_000690775.1. Taxonomy (NCBI): domain Eukaryota; kingdom Metazoa; phylum Chordata; class Aves; order Eurypygiformes; family Eurypygidae; genus Eurypyga; species Eurypyga helias. Next base: position 939 of record NW_010240159.1, on the reverse strand, counting down.
TACCATTCTGAGCCTTTATTACTGTGCCAATAGGGTGTTAAGAGAAGCAGGATCCTTCTCACCATGTCAGTCCAGGCTCACCTAGAATTTATTTTAATAAAATAAAAAACTCACTCCTGCTGGATCGAGTCCATAAGAGAGCCACCAAAATGATCAGAGGGATGGAACACCTCTCCTGTGAGGAAAGGCTGAGAGACTTGGAGTTGTTCAGCCTGGAGAAGAGATGTCTTTGTGGAGACTCTATCACGCCTCAGTATCAACAGAAGTTAAGGGGTGAAGGGATTGAGAGCAGCCCTACAGAGGACTTGGGGGTACTGGTGGATGAAAAGCTGAACATGAGCCGTCAATATGTGTGTGCAGCCCAGCAAGCCAACCGTATCCTGGGCTGTATAAACAGAAGCATGACCCGCAGGTTAATGGGGGTGATTCTTCCCTTGTGCTCACTGGAAACATCCAAGGTCAGGATGGACAGGACTCTGTGCAGCCTGGTCCAGTTGAAGATGTCCCTGCTCATTGGAGGGTGGGTTGGACTGGATGTCCTTTAATGTCCCTTCCAAGCCAAACCATTCTATGATTCTATTTCAGATCTCTCTGAGGTCTCATGCATTGTTGTGAATGGGCTGACTTAAAAAAATCAATAAACAAAAGACCAACAAACCAACCCATTCTTCCTCACTGGGGAGGACTGTATACTGACGTGGAACAGAACCTCAGCAGGGAGGCAGAGCAAAGGGGTGATTAGTTTTGGCACAGCAGTACATTATTTTTCCTCTCCCAAAGTCTCCTTGAACATCGGTAATTGCCCCTCTTCCTTTCTCAGCTTTGTGATTGCCCTTCTCAGAGAGTTCTTGTCACGCAAGACACGCAAGATAATATAACTCTGGTAGGGTGTGCCCTGCTGAGGAATAAGCAAGGTAATCCTTCCTTAGGGGGATATTG
>NW_010240158.1:0-2007 GCF_000690775.1 Eurypyga helias | reverse complement strand
GGAGAGGGAGTCACAGGGTGATGCTCGGCTCAGCGCCTCCGCTCAGCTGCTCCTTCTTCCTCCTCATCATCCTCACCGGACTGCCCAGGCGCTCCTGGCCCCCCCCGCTCCCCGCACACATACACAGAGGCAAGGCAGTATCTTATTTATGCATTCATATTTAGCACTGGATTGTAATTGGCTACAAATTAATCCCTTGCCCATAATAGTCTGTAATCTTCATCACTGGAGGAGAGACACGGCGAAAGTGTGTGCCGGGGGGAGGGGGGCAGAGAGGGAGAGAGCGAATGAAGGATGGTGTTGGCTGTGATATACTTGGCTGTCAGCTCTGTTTCAGCACACCTCCACTCATCTGGAAAGCATCTAAATAGCCTTATTTGGAGAAGTGGGAGGAGATGACGCTTTCTTTTAAATAATTGCGGGATCAATATAAAGAAGATATTATACACAGAAAATGGGAACTTAAGGTCTTCCATCCCTAATAGTGGAGTTAGATGATCAAAAGGGGATTATGTGTGTGTGTGTGGGCTCAGAGGTGTCAGCCCCCAGCACCTGTTTCCCTTCCCTGCTGGTTTTATTAAATTAGAACAAAAGGAGAAAATTACACACGGAGGTTTAGTGGTTGGAGCGGGGCTCGTGCCCGTGGACACCCCCCGCCCCCCCGCTTCTCTGTCTCTCCCTTAGCTAATTAATTAACATGAAATATCAAACGTAAGTGCCACGAAAGTGCTGGGAGAAAATTAATACCTTTAAACGGCATAAGAAAAAATACGGTGATCAACAAATCTGAGTAACTGGGAGAAAAGATCGGTTCCCCCCGCCCGCAGAAGTAAAGCAATAACCAGACCTAACTTCCACTTTTCCACTTCGAAAAAATTACTCTCTTATTAAAAGCCATTTTAATTACGGAAAATTAAGAGATAGGAATAAAAGTTATCTGCGAATTATAAACCCCGAATTTCTTCCCCTACCTAATTTCTTTCCCTTTCGTGTATAGCCGTGTGTGCTTTGATCATATCAATTTCATTCTTGTTTTGGACGCTCCAGTCCCTACTCAGTTTGAATTAGCTGCTAGGAAAAAAAAAAGGCGGGAGGGGAGGTGGGGAGAAGGGGGGTGTAGGAAAATAGAGAAAGCATAAAAGGAAAATTAGATTTTTTTTTGTCTTTGAGGCTGGTGACACATACAAGGACAGGTCCTTTGCAATTACCGCGGGCAATGATCCTTTAGAAAGCAGAAATTAAAAGTTGGGAGAAATAATGGGTAAAACAATCAGCTTGTAATTTTGGTAGGGCTTGGACATGATTAGTCCATCAGCGGGCTGGGCCCAGGGGAGTCCCGCCGAGCGGGAGCCCACAACAGCCCCCGCTCATATATTATACACCAGCCCTTAGATTTTAATCAGACACCACAACAGTGTCCTTTCCCTTTTATGACTTTATTATGCTTTATCTTTAAATTATAAATCACCTCCCGGGTTGAAATGGTATGTATAATCTCTGATCATGGGTAGGTAATTACCTCTCCCCCTTTTCCTGACCTTACAGACGGGACTGCCACGGACACCCGGCGAGAGCGAAGTTTCGATCTGTGTGTACACACGCTTGCACGAACACACACCCATCCCTTGGGCTGTTTGTTTGTTTGTTTGTTTGTTAACAGCTCCTCCGTCCCTACCTCCGATCTCGCCTTTTCCTTCGGGGACATGTTCCTCCCGTTACTTCTGCCCGCAGTTCTGGGGTATTATTTATGGAAAGCAGATGGTAGTTTAGGTAGATGGCAATGACTTGGCTTTATCAGCTCTGGTAGTTCCCTGCCTTTGTACCTTTTTCGGAGAGAATGAGGTTTTTGGGAGGTGCGGCGGTATTTTTTTATTCCCTTTGTCGGTGCATCTTAGGAAAAAATAAATTAACCTAATTGTAATTAAGCCTCTGTGTTCAGGGGCGGTCCCGAGCGCGCAGAGCTCAGCACGAATCCCGGGCTCGCGCTGGCTGTTTGGAGAAGGAGTC
>NW_010240157.1:0-4277 GCF_000690775.1 Eurypyga helias | reverse complement strand
GAGACAAGGATTCATTTCTACCTGGTATTCCATGTGAGAAAAAACAGATCCTGACAGTGTTTTTTATGCTTCCTACCATAAAGAGACTACTACTTTCTGCTATGCCCACAAACATGTCTGGTTTCCTTCTTCCTCATCTGATAGACTGCCCCCCATGGTTAGAAATCACTGTCACTGGTGGCTGGTATCACTGAAGCTGAGGTTAGTCAACTCTTATCCTCCTTTTGCAGAAGTCCATGTTGGTAGCAGCAGTGGAAGATTCCACTGAAACTAGGAGACTTCATGTGAACACAGTGCTGAAATAATCACCTGAGTTTTCCTTAGCTCTGCTTTACATAGTTTATTTTTGTTCTTCTATAAATATGTCACTCACTCAAATAGTTTTCTCTTTAGCTGTCAAAACTCAAATGTGTCAAATGTTTTGAAGAAACTAACCAGCACACCCTTTTTAGTTTCCCCAACTGTATCTCAAGACTAAAAGAACCTCCCACAATGTTCTCTTTTTTTTGGTCAAATTTATATTTGTCACTGTTCCTGGTAGTTTCCTAACTTAAGTATCATAAAAAATAATAATATTGGTTAAGATTTGACCAGAAGAGTTTAAATGCTGGCATATTAAAATAAAACAAATGAGCACTATATTTGAAGACTTTTACTAAGGTATTTAAAAGTGGTGAAATCTGAAAGTAATAAGGTAACCACTAAATCAAATTTTTACATTGGATTTTCCTCTTTTTTTTTTTAATTGAAATACAGATAAATTGCTAAAACATGACATCTTTTATATCATATCCATAACAAAAAAACAGCCTTCTCTAAGTAGATTTTTCAGATTAAAATGAATGAAGATGATCTTTAAGGTCCCTTCCAACCCAAACATTCTATGATTCTAACACTTCATTTTAAAAAAAAAAGAAAAAATCAAACCAAAAAACAAAAAATCCCAACAAAACCATAATTTTGAATTTAAAGAATTTTTGAAAAGAAGTGACTGTTCCCTCAAAATGCATCTCGCCAGGTTCTATGCACAAAATCATTTTGTTAGTCAGATTTCTACTATTTTCAGTAACCACACTTTAATTGTGGACAAGACCCTGTTACCAATGACAGTTTATTTTGCAATAGCTGTGTTACCACACATCTATTATTGTATTATACTGTCAAATAAGTACATCATGTCACAAACCCACTTTTAAATTGCAGGCAAATTGCTATTTTTTGGACAGCATCACAAGCTCTGTGGCCTGCAGAGACTGCAGTTGCGGAAGCAGCAGAATATATAGCTTCATTACAGTCTGCTCTGGTTTTTTTTCGCTTTTGACTCTGTGTGTACTGATGACATTGTGGCTGAAGTCAAGCAAGCTGTGAATGTCAGCACTGAAGTTTAACCAGTGCTTTGATTCTCTGCCTATTACACATGACATATAAAAGAAACATACAATATTAGCTCTTTCAAGCTTTTCAAAGGATTGTAGAAAGCCAAAAAAATGATTGCTGAACAGATTCCAAAAATACACAACAAAAGTAAATGAAAATAGAGCTGGGATGAAAATTACTAACAATTTACTCCATTGAGAAAAATGATGTTGAAATAATGTAAAGACCTCTTGATGAAAAAGGACGCATAACTAGAACAAAGTTTGATATGCCTGTCTGAACTGCTACAAGGTTAGAAATCATGAAAAGAATGCATTGTTGTCTAGTGTTCCCTGATTCTTCATATTCTAGGTTAAGAACAAAATATTAGGCACCCTATGAAATAGTTTTGAAAGTGTCCATACTGAAGAAGGATTCTTTCTCAATAAGAAGTTCACAGAATCTTGCAGTTGTCTTTCATTTTTTAAGAGACTCAGGTCTGTTAGCAGCACATGTTTTATACAGTTACACTACTACCACAGTTGCAGTGCAACAATACTGTAGCCAAATTTTCTCTAGATATTTCAGGTACAGTATGCAATCTGGAATCACAACGAAGAAATGGATTCATGATACTTTGACATAAATATTCGCAATTTTGAGTCAAGCGTCTGTCTTTCACTCTTTTCTAGGCATCACCAGTGCTGAGAGGAGTCGTCAGATACTGCAGCAATACAAAAGAGTTCCATATTTAGCTTTTGCTCTTGTGAGGGCATTAATAACATTTTTTTTTTTTTGTCTCCTCTAACCTGCCTTCTATATTCCTGAAACTTACAGAAACTCAGTGTCTTTGAGACTATTAATATGCCATGGAATTTGGTTAAATTCAGCAATTTGGTTTTTAAATTATGAAATGCAATGAACAGAATGGCAAACACGTGATGTTAATGACCACATCTCTTAGTCTTGGCTAGAGGTCCTCAGAATATAAGAAAGGCAGCTTGTTAAAACCAGCAAAGGGAGGAATATGCTGTGATAACATATACTTCAACAAAAAGCACTTGATCTGTTGAGCTGAACACATTAATTAATAAGATGTCAGACAAAGACTAGCAGTAATGGTATATTTAATTTAACCTACGTCCATGTGTTCTGTGACTTTTAGGAATTTGTCTTCCTGGTGTATCACCAATGACACATGCTTGTATTTACATTGTACACAAGAATGGGGGTTTGATAAGAATTCTGGGTTTCTGAATGGCAAGCACTCTATAAAATGGGGTCTCAAATGCACTGCTTTTGAAATACTTAATTATTTACACTTATAAACTTTCATATACACAAAGGGTTTTGAAGATGAATGCTGTTTGGCAAGTGAATCTCTCTATACAAGTTTTAGAGCTGAGACAAAAATAGCAATTCCGTTTCACAGAGGACTTCAGCATTCCAGAAACTGAGCTTCATGCCAAATCTGAACAAAACCTTTCCAAGATTGTGGAAAGGAATGTCTATTCAGATTTATTTAAACCTTACTTCAGGAAAAACAAAACAAAGAACCAAACACACGCACACTACATTTCATTTGTAATCTCATAATCTATCACAGTGAGGGAGAAAAAAAGCTTAAAAAAATTCTCCAAAACAATCCTCTAAGCTCTTTAATTCTGAATATGTCACAAAAGGATACTTATGTATGTTTTTTTGGCAAATTTGACATACATTTACAGAAATTATTATTCTTGATGAAATGTTCCATTGACATAACAACAAGCAGTTTTAACAACATGGACCTTTCTTAAAAAACTACAAGAGAATTTACTCTTACAGTGAAAGAGAGATAACCAAACTTAACCATTTGAACTCAGATTTCCCCCCCCCCCCCCCCCCCAGCTTTAGAGCATTTTCTAAATAAGTCCATATCCCACAATTTTACAGATTCTATCACCAAAGACACTTGCAGATATCATTGCGTGATAACACCAAACTCAGAACGTCCTTAGGTTTGCCTTAGCAAGTGAGCACTGAAGTAAAGGATATATTTCTAGTAAAAAATTATGACCTAAAAAAACCCTAAGCTAACCTAAGGAAGCCCTAAACCCTAAGGAAGTGTCCTCTCTTAAACATGTCAACAAGAGTCAAGCTGAAAAGGAATGAAGAACATTGAAGGGCTTTGCTTGTTAGGGCAACGTCTCATCGTGTGTACATGTAGGAAACAAAGCATGATTCATAAAATGATTTTTTTGTTGAAATGTCTCAGAAAAAAATTGTTTTTTAGAAGGGAAATACAACTCTATTTGAAAAGAAGCCTATCATCCATATCATCATTTTACATACTGGTATGGTCTCTGTAGGCTTGTAGTGAAGTCCTTGGAGTGTCATCATATCACTTTGGAACCAGTAATGGAATCATCACACTGTCTCTATGGAATTGCTAGGAAAGTATTTTGCTATTGCAGCTTCATATAGTAATGGCTTCATAATGGAATCCCCTCAGAGTGATACTGAAATCATCATGCCATCATTAGCTCACATCGTAAATGGCACCATAATAGGGTCTCCATTAAAGACTTGCATTAAAACCTTATTGAAATCGTTACTATGTTATTATCCCACCAAACTGACTGGGTATGTAGCTTGGAAAACTACTGGTAATATTCACTAGTTACTTTTCAAAATGACCTTTAGTATTTTTATAACAACATATTTTGTTTATTCTTCTTACTGTATCCATTATCACTATAATTTGCATTGTTCTCTAGTGTACGTTATACATTTTGTCCTTTGTTAAAATAGTAGAGGCTTTTTTTAATAGTATGTATACCTTTTGAGTCTTCTAACTGGATATGCTTCTTTTAAGAAGCATCAATAACAGTATTTAAGAATTATAATCAGCGGTTTTGTCGTGGTTTAACGCCGGCTAG
>NW_010240156.1:0-8466 GCF_000690775.1 Eurypyga helias | reverse complement strand
TTTTTTTTTTAACTCTCATGCTTTCCTGGTCCTTGTTGCTAAAGATACAGTAACCACTACTGGGACACAAATGTTTTATTGATACACACAAGGGACTCCTGAAAGGACTCTTAAGTAATGCATTTTCAATTTTTTTTGGTCTTTTTCCTTATTAGTGGCTTTGTCAGTTAGTGGCAGCAGAGTTGGATAAGCTATTAAAAATATCTTGACCAAACAAGCTAGCAGTCCCTTTCGTCCTGTTCATGTGTAGGGATAGGGTAAGATATTTTTACTTGCAAGAAAGAGCTCACTGTACTTTCAGGGAAGAGTTTGGTCAGCTGAGACGTGTAGCTCAGCATGCATTTGAAGATGAACTTGATGGACCATTGAGGTGAGGGCCGGCTTTCATTTTCAGAAGTTGAGTTTCATTTGCTTGGCCAAGTGGTAGGCCTTCATTATTCCAGGCAGTAACAGTCTTCCCTGTCACTTATTTCTTTCATGTTCTCCTTTTCTCCTCTGGTTTTGAAAACAAAATATTGTAAACGTATCTGGCGTTTCCCATACTCATATACAGACACTGCCCATTCATAGTATTTCCTTTCTCTGAGGGTAGTCATAATACTGAGCACAAGTCAAAGGAAACGGATCTCTGTGGCTGAAGGAGTTAGTCTAGGGTTAATTTATGGTAAATTATTCTAACACACAAACTCCAGCTTTTTTCTTAGTATTTATGTCTTCTTGTTCTCTCTAGTGGACAATTTTAAGATCCTACTGCAAAAAGAGTATTTCCTTTTCTTTTGAGTTTGTCTTTGTTGTTATGCCGTAACATAATGGAGGACGATGTGTTTAAAGAAGCGATGCAGGAGCATGCATGGTGTTGAACAGAAGGTGTAGATGCTCCTATTCATTAAGTCTGGGGCATGGAAATGATTCTCCCCATCATATGTGGTGCTCTGTTATACTGGTTGAAAAATTTACCACATAGCTATTTGCACTCTGAGGCGCTCTCAGTATGCAGTGGGTGCAAGGGCTTTCCTTTCATTTAACTTAGACTCAGGGAGGCTCTTAGGCTTGAGTTTGTCTCCTCAACCTGCACTTTTCATGTTCACCAAAAGCCCATCTTGGTGTTTAAACAACCAACTGTTCTCTAGAAAATACACTGAAGTGATAAAGGTTCTGTTTTGTGTCTGCACAGGGTCTCTGTCATCTTGGCCGAGTGAAATAATTAGTTATTTAAGGCAAAATGAGTTTGTGTTCTCCTTTCTGCCCCCTGAGGACATGATGTTGTAGGTGTGCTCACACACATGGAAAGTTTGTCATAAAGCACAGGAACCGCACGTCTTTTTATTCCAATAACAACCTTGGTATCCTCTGCTGACAGTCCGACTGTAAGAACAGAACACCCGAGGCTTGGCCTTTTTCCATCTGCTGAAGTAATGGTTTAAAATAAACCCACGACTTCATTACCTAATTCTGAATTTCCACATCGATTTCTGCAGCATGTGCAATGAAATGGCACGTTTCCATCTTATTTTCAATTCCCATCTTACTCTAAAATACTAGTGACTGTCTTACGGGCTGGAAGGGGCAATGCTCAGACTGAGGACCATTTCAAGATGGCTGCTTGCCCACTCCTCTGCCAAAAATAGTGAAATCTCTCTTCCCTCCTCCAGTGCAGGGATGATGAAAGCCAGATCAACTTCCGTAAAAATCACGCTTTGTGTTCTTAGAGCAGCAATAGCTTTCCTTTCAACTCTGTGGAGTGCCTGCACTTCAGACACTGTGAGGTGGTGGGCAACCTGGCACCTGGTTTGGGAGCCAGTTTTAGGTTTTCAAGGAAGCTTTCGTCTGCAGAGTATTTAAATCTTGTTGTTTTTTTCCTAGACAAAATATTTTTCTTATTTTCTTGGCTAAGTGTTAAGATTAATTTGACACTTCTAGCTTACCTGTGATATTAGATTAATTTCATTACACCTACCTCAAATAGAAATTATTGGTCCTTTTTATCTTGCTAAATGCCATCGTACAGAGCTGTATTAGTAGTGAAAGTTTTTTCATGCCCTGACCAGCTGACAAAAAACTTGATTCTCATGCAGCCTCTGAATGCTTTTATATATATATATATCTTCCTATCTTTTTTAATAACTTTCTTTTATCCCTGCCTTTCTTTATATAATTATGTATTTATTGGATAATATAAAGCAATACTGGAACTTTAGACTGATGCTTCCGTACACTTGTTTTCTAGATTTGGATACAAGCATGATTTGTTTATAGCTTTATGCCTTAATTGTGCTTCTTCATATTTTATTGGTTTTAAAGAACTGATGTTGGGTAAAACCAGCAATCTTTCCAAGGAGACATCCTTAAAAGCTGCGGTGGCGTTGGATCCCGTAGCAGTATGAACTTCCTCTGCAGTACTTTGCTCAGATTTTTTCTACACCGATGCCTACTGGGTCGTTTTTTCAAACAAACAAAACCAGTGAATGTAGAATTTTGAATTATTTTTCATTAGTTATTCTTACTTGATGATGTATTCCTCATCCTCCTGAGTGAGAAGGCTCTGTAGCCTCCAGGCAGCATCTGTTCGTTACCTGACCACCTTTTCGAGATTATTGGGAGCACTATTTAATGGCAGAGAGTGATCTCTCTAATGGTCTCGATTCGTAGGACTAGGGTGGGGCATGGACATAGTAGTGTCTCCAAAACTGAGGACCACACATGGTTTCAGTTGCAACTCATGTTTTAAAAGCTGTTTGGTTTTTGTCTTTTGTATCTTTTGGGTTTCGTTTTCCTGTCCTTTCGAAATACAGGGAGTTGTGTCTGTTTACTCACCTGTACACGCTGGCATAATGAAATAATGCCTTGTGCTTTTTTTCTGGCAAAGGTTTTCTGTGGATTCATGGATACATTTGTGACAAGTATTTTAAGTGTTGTTCAACCTTACTTGTAAACAAAACTTGCCTGAAAATACTTCACCAAAATCAAATATTCTTTAACAATAGGCAAACCAGAAATAGTTAGGAGCAGTGGTCTGCTCCCTTGGGCCACATGACTAACCCCAGGTGACTGACCAACTCAGTTCAGCAATGCATTTAGCTTCTATAGTTGAAATAGAGTTTTCTTTTTATGTTGCAGTTAAACTTATTTTTTCCAAGTTTCCTAGAAGCCCCTTGTAAGAATAGTGAGGCCAAGACAGGCCGAGGTTGTTACCCATTATTTTGTCACCGATAGTGGACAGTAACAGATGCCTGTGGGAGAACATAGGAATGGGGCTGACATACAGCTGCTGCCCTGGTATTGCTGGTATGGCCAGGGCTGGGGTCTTCTCATTTATTAGCCCTTGATGGCCTGCTCTTACATGGATTTACCCTATTACTTTTGAACCTGTAACAATATTTACTGCCTCAGCATTTCGTGCTAAGCTTAACAGTAATGTGTTGTGTAGTGTATGGTTTTTTACAAGTGGCCCTATTTCTTGGAATGGTGCGTCTGATCCTTTGAATGTATTGATCAGTCCAGTTCTGTTCACTGTTTTTACCACTCATAATTTTGAAAAACCCCTGTATCATATACCTCATCAGTCACTGAGGCTACAAAGTCGTAGTTTATTTCATCTTAGGTAGTCGAGCAGCTCATTCTGTACCTTGGGTTGCTTAGTTGCCTGTCTCTCGTCCCTTTTCCTCTTCTACCCCATCTCTTTGAGAAAAGGAAAAAATGCCCGTGGTGTTGAGGTGATACTAAGGAATGAATGCAGTCCCTTTCAGTAATTCCTAATTTCAATTAAACTTTCCAAACGTTTGATCTGATTCGATCTAACACTTGCTGACATTGGAAGAGCAGAAATTGAAGGCTGTATCTAAGCAGTAGTAACAATCAGGGGGGAGCCTGGCGCTGTGCAGGGCGAGTTCAGAAGCCCACCCTTCTTGCCTTGTTTCACTGCTCTGACAGGGGATGTGTGACTCCCACCGGTTAAGGGGGTTGAACCCCTCCTTCTCCTGCTCCATTAGGCAAGAGGATTGAGTTTTGTCTGATGCCCTTTTTTTGGAAACTCACAGTGGTGCTGTGAAAATGCTTGTGTTGCTTCTACAAAGAAAAGTGGAGAAAAACTCAAGCTAATCAAATTATTACAAGATGACAATGTTTAGAAAGCTTTTGTTTCACTTTTACCCGAAGGCTGATCTTTTCTTAAGGAGATCTGATTTTGAAATACTCTGTTGGCAATCATTTTTTCCTATCAAAACGAAGCAGAACACAGGGTGTTAATTAGGCCTATTATAAAAGAGGCTTGCCCTGGGTTGATTCTGAAACAGAAAATCAAGAGGCAGCAGAGCGTGACGTATTTGGAACTGACACTATTGCCTGCAGCATGGACTGCATTCATAGATCATATGTTTGCAAAGATGCAGTAAAGGGGGACTGAGGAACAACTCCGGGCTTAAAATATTTAGAAAAGGGACATGTGGCCCTCCTGGGAAGACAGTGTGTCTCGCTCGTGCTTGGCAGTATTGGTGGCCACAAGACTGTGTCTGAAGGCTTTAATTAAAAATACGAAATGAGTGTTTCCTTTGTGTGGCTTTTTTGAACAGCCGTGTTTGGAGCTACTGAGAGTCTTTAATATGATAATGAGATCCTGAAGTCTTTAATTTAATCATGGCTATGGGTTTGTGAATAACATACTGAGGCATCAAAAATGTCCTCAGTAATTACTAAGCATGTTTTAGAAATGGTGTCGGATTGATAGACCGTTAAGATCTGTTTTTAAGTTATTGGAGGTAAAAGGTAAAATAAAAAACTGTAGTGGCAGATGTGTGTGGTATTCCAGTCGTGAACTTGTCGCTGGACTTAAACATTTTAGTGAGTAGCATGGTAACGAGGATGTCGTCTTTTAGGTTCTTAAATTGCTGAGACCAGTGTCCTTTGAAATTTATTACTCTAGAGGTAAAAGTGGGTGTCTAGGAATACAAGGATGTTGTCTTGTGGTTTTTTGCAGCGGCCGTTTGGCTACACTGTAGTAATTTTTTGAGCATTTGTGCATGATATGGGTGGAACGGTTCTATAACGTAGCTGCTCTACAGAACTGCCAGTGGTTTTCTTTCACATGACGTAAACCAGAGATAGGGTTAGATGGATACTTCTGGACAAATATCTGACAAATTACAACCCATCGTCTTTCCAGGAATACATAAAGTCTCACTGAAATAGGAAAAGAATAGATCAAAAGCCAAAACAAGAAATGAGACTGGTGGTGTCTTGGGTCACTGGAAACTCTGCGCCGTGCGAGGCGGAGGCCTCTTGCAATGGAAGATGAGAGCAAAATTCTTAAATCAAAATTCAACTTCGTCTTTGATTACAGAGGTCAATTTGTTCATTTCAAGTTTTAACCTGCCCCCTCTTCTGATCTGTTAAACGCAAGCTACACTCAGAGCCATTTGCAAGACTTTTCTTATTTAAATTTACATTCCCGGTTTTAGATACGCGCTCTCTCCAGAATGCCTTTTCCTTTCCGGTTCTTTCCTTCTAGTTGTCCATTCACGACCACCCCTCTTGTGTTTGCAGTAGCAGATCTCTTTCAGGAAACAACATACCTCTTCGGAAGGAGTTTCCAGTGGTGCTTTCTGCTGCAGCTGCCGACACACCCTTCTTTCCTTCAGGAAAGGCAGGAAGTCGAGCATGTGTATTGGTCAGAAGTAAAAACAAATTGCAGGTAGAAAAAAGTAGTTTGAAAAAGTCAGGCTTTTGTGGGCCTCTAAAAGAACTGAATTTTATTAAGTCCTGAAGTGAAGCGAGTCTGGCAAATGAGAAATGATGTACAGGGGAAAAGCTGTATGTAGATGCTCTCGATCTTTCTTGTAGTACAGAAGCAGGGAGGGTATGCATCTGGTAGTGTGATAGGTCTAAAACTAGTAAAGGTGTGGTTTTGGTTGTGGATTGTTTTGGGGTTTGCTTTTCTTCCCCCCCCCCCCCCCCCCGAAGTGTCTGTTTTGTTTTATTTTACATCAAGTTTGTAAGCTCGGAATTCCTAGTTTGCTCACAGTGGGAAGGCTTTCCCATTAGAAGCAACTTTTCAGTGTTTTCTTACAAATTATTCTTCTCTATCTGTTTCTTTAATCTGCTGTAAAGTGTGAAGATTTTTTTTTTATATAATGGGTGTGTTATGTTAACAATTTTCTTTATTTTAAAATAAACGTTCATATTCTTTGTGATATGCTTTAAATATCCTTTGCAATGGAAATAAGTTTTATAATCTTATTCATAGCCAGTTAGGCTGTACTGAGGATGTTAAATGAATTGCAAAAAAAATTTATTGCTGTTCAGTACTATCCATTTAATGGGCCATTAGGCCTGACTATTCTTTGTTTGAATATTGTATAATATGAAAAGAAAGCAAAGGAGTATTAGACTCCGTTGGGCCATTATCATGTTACAGATATATGCAATTGAAGGTGATACTTTGATCCTATGAAACTACCTGCCCTCATACGCTTTTTCATTATATTAAGATTGTGATTGCATATGGGTAATTTTAGGTCTTTGTCAGAAATAGATCTATATCGGTGATGAATAAATAGGTGTGGAAAGCAGTTGAAATGTTTTGAAATCACACACAGAATCGTTGAATGGTAATCAGTTTTTTCCCAGGACTAAGTAGGCTGTGTCTGGAAGTTTTCAAAAATGTGATCAGTGCCTGAATATCTCATGACCTTTAGGCATTTGTGAAAGACTGCAGTTTTCATGAGGTGGGATGGTCAGCGGTTTCTCAAGTCAAGACTTGTTAAAAGAACTTCAGCCAGACTCCTCTTCCCTCCACTGCTTCAGCAAATCAGAATTGCTTGGTATTGGCATATAAGGGAGATACGGTTTTATGAAATGTCTGGGGTTTTACCTATTTAGAATCATAGAATCTTTACATTGAAGACGACCTTTAAGATCACTGAGTCCAACCGTTAGCCCAGCACTGCCAAGCCCACCACTAAACTGTGTCCCTAAGCACCATGTTTACCCCTCTCTTAAACACCTCCAGGGATGGTGACTCCACCACTTCCCTGGGCAGCCCGTTCCAATGCCTGACAACCCTTTTGGTGAAGAAATTTTTCCCAATATCCACCCTAAACCTCCCCTGACCTAACTTGAGGCTGTTTCCTCTTGTCCTGTTGCTTGTTACTTGAGAGACCACCCCCCCCCTCTCTGCAACCTCCTTTCAGGTGGTTGTAGGCAGTGATCAGGTCTCCCCTGAGCCTCCTCTTCTCCAGGCTAAACACCCCCAGCTCCCTCAGCCGCTCCTCACAGGACTAGTGCTCCAGACCCTTCCCTAGCTCCGTTGCCCTTCTCTGGACACACTCCAGCACCTCGGTGTCTTTCTTGCAGTCAGGAGCCCAAAACTGAACACAGGATTCAAGGTGCAGCCCCCTCTGAGTACAGGGGCGCAATCACTGCCCTAGTCCTGCTGGCCACACTGTTCCTGATGCAAGCCAGGATGCCACTGGCCTTCTTGGCCATACTGGTGGCTCATATTTATCTGCCTTCCGTGTCTTTCTAAATGCAAATATGGTGGTAAAAAGCTAACTGAATTGTAGTGATTCCAGTAAAACTTCACCTTTATGACCCAAAGAAATGGGAGGGAGAGATGAAACCTTACCCACTAAACCATGAGAAGTTATCCAGATGTTGGCCACTGCTACCAATCTCATTAGATGGCAGTGACCATGCTGAGATTTCAGCTTTTCATAAATGCAACAGAGTAAATTTAGGGCTGAGAAACCTTTTTGATGTGAATTGGGTACATATGCCTGCTGCCTGTTGTCCAGGAAGGTTGCAGTGAACTTCCATGCTAATTAGCAGGGGCAGTAAGACATCAGCCTGTTTTTTGGACATGTCCACTCATCCTTCTAGAACTCCTAATTCCTGCAATTAATAAAACAAAGATGGTAGCAGAGATGCTGCTGTTTCGGTCCTTTAAATCAGCTGTCTCTGGTAGCACAGGGATTCCAACCATCAAGCGCTGCTGTCCTCGTCTCCCCACAGCGATGTTGCCGGGCTGCTTTCCATTGCCTCCCTCTCCCTGGGCGGTCACAGCTAGTGCTGGCTGCACTGACTGCTCGTGCTCCAAGTTTAGCAACAGTTTTCAGCTTGTGCTGCGCTGCACGCTCCAGTGTTTGAACTGATTAACAACAGGTATGGCGAGAAGGTGAGACCTTGAGGTGTATTTACTGGATGGAAGTTGAGAAGCGTATAGGAAGCTGTGGCAGGGGAAGCAGGCTGGGTCAGGCAGCGCAGAAGCCACATTCCAGGCACTGGTTTTGGAGCTTTGCTGAGACAACACTGTTGTGGCCAGGCAGCCCTCTTCTTCTGGCCCTGTTTAAAGCAGACAAGGAAGCAGGATGAAAACTGAGTGTAACTCCCTGCTCGAGTCTAGTAATAAACTAGTGTGATCTTTCAATCTCTTGTGACATATGTATGTGGCACAGAATCACAGAATCATAGAAT
>NW_010240155.1:7616-19509 GCF_000690775.1 Eurypyga helias | reverse complement strand
GGCCTGGTTGAACTCCATGAGATTGACACAGTCCCACCTCTGGTTTTTCACGTGTGACTGGATGAAATATTGCAGTGGGTCTGATGTACAGCTCCTGGACTGGCTCTCGTTTGACAGGAGCCAATGTCAGACCTTGCAAAACTTCTGCGTTGTGAAGCCGATTATTTTTCCTGATTCAGGTTAATGAAAGGAATTTGAGACTAAAATAGAGTGGAATTTTGGCCCAGATGCTTTTAGAGGTTCAGTCTAGGTGAAATCAATGGAAGTGTCTCCTGGCTTTTAAAAGGGGTTGTAATTGCCTAATATGCACTAAGTTTTCTGAAAAATCTGTCTTTCAGTTTATATCCAGTTTATTAGGTGCTTCACACATCTCTCTAATAGTTTTTAACAGTAAAGGCTGTTCACCTCAATAATAGCTTACAGCAATGAGTTTTGCAGGTGAATTCAAGACAAAAATTACTCCCTTTTCATCTATTCTCAGAAAAGATGCTTTTCCATTCCTGTTTCAGGTGAGTCAGACATTTCTTCCCGTTCTGTTATATTTTTAATGTCTCTTTTTCCTCTTTGCAAACTGCTTAGCAAGGTGGGCTGAAACATGGAAGTGATCTGAACTGAACCACGAACCAGTTTCAGTTCAGCTAGGGTGGAAGTTGCTCTGCTTAGAGGCTCTCCATCCTTTGTCTTATTTTAACTCTTCTCCAGTGGGAAGAGCAGAAAGCCAGCATGAGGAGCAGTGAGACATCTGCACAAAACCCGGTGGCTGTTGTTTATCTTCTACTGGAATCAAATTTATTTTATATTTTGTTTAAATGTTAGAATGTCATGGCTGAGAAAAATTCTCAGTAAGATAGAAAATTAAATAAAATTTCAGGCAGCTCAAGAGCATCAGTGTATTTAATTTCTTTCCACATACACATTCCCATGTCTTAATTATGGGGTTTCCAGGACTTGTTCTGCTTTCTGCCTGGTCCTTGGGAATGTGGGAGCAGGACCAAAGAGGGGATCTGAAGTTATCATGAGCCTTACATTCATACAACAGTACTGCAGCACTGTTTGCATCGCTCTCAGAGCAAGAGCCCCGTTAGCTTCAGCTATGCAACGGTGAGATGGGACCAGCCCTCCGCCCGGCTCCCCCCATCCCACAGTGCTGAGACCTGGCCACGCTGCCTGCAGCACCCGTGTCTTTTGGGTGGGAGGTTTCGGCTTGTGCAAAAGCTTGTCTTTTTGCAGACGTGCCTGAAGCTGTTGCTGCATCATCTGGGGCTGTGCTGGACCCTCGTTTTAGCCCCTGGCTGGAGATCTTCGCCTGCTGCTCTGCAAAAGCTCACCTGCTCTCAGACATCTGCTGTGAGGAGATGTCCTTGCACCCTGGAAGGAAGAGACATCAAGTCCAGGGGCAAGTAAGAGCATCCCAAAGATTGTTTTGATCTGTGCTAAGGGACAACTCCCGACTGACAGTCTCAGTGTCAGCTTGAAGGTAGTTTTTGACTGCTCTTGCAACCACCAGTCTTTTTTAAGAGGCAGGTTCATAGGAGTGGAAAGAACATGACATAATTTGGTGGCAGATGTGATGGAGGACCAGGGGTATGAAGTCTAATTGAGGACTTCAGCTATTCTTGTAAGAAATTGCCCAATAAATTAAAATATCAAATATTCATCCAGTAATCTGTTTGACATTCCATTCAAACTCATGCATTTTGAGGGGAATACATATTTGGCCATTTTATTAATAACATATCTATTATTTATGTATTTTTATATTATTCATGAAACAGAAAAATAAAGAGTGTTTTTCTATTGAAGTGTACATGTGGGAGTAGAAGGGGAAAAAAAAAAAGTCAACCATACAATTATTATATGAGGATTACTGGAACTTTTGAAGATATGCACTGTAGATCAGATTTCAAATAGGTCAACTCTCCATTCCTCGGGAGATGGTTTTGACTATTTTCAGTTTGAACTAGGAGTTGCAATCCAGTTGATGCGATGAAAGGGTTTAATTTAGGATTTCAGCCAACTTTTGGAGGAAAAGGGCTCATAGCTTGCTATCCTTATTTCATTATTCAGCCTTTACTGTTATTTCGGAGTAACTTGAGTTCCTTCTCAGACTTTGCATGCACTAGTGAGGTCACGGCTGCACAGAGAGGTAGCACTTTTAATTGGTTTGATGCGTAGAGGTAGAAAATGTAGAGAAGTCTTCAGTGCAAGCACATTTTCAAATCTGAAATATTACCTCTTCAACAAATATCTGCCTTATTCCTTTAGACTAACACATCCATATTTTGAAAAGCAAATCAACAGCAAAGCAAGGGATTAGTTCAAGTACCACTTTCAGTGCCACACCACGTGGGAAGGCTCGCAATGAGGGTCCCCTAAAAAGGTTGCAGTTTCGTAGAAATGAAGATGAATCTCTCCATTTCTTTCTTCTGGGTACAGTGCAGACCTCCAATGGGTGATAATAGCAGCGCTGTATCACAGCATCTTCCACTGAAACCAAAATATCAAATGACACACGGAGACAACAGGAAGAAATTGTGAGTGTACAAGTTCTCTCGTGTTGCTGCTTGTGGTGTCTTTCTTGATGAAGAAAAGATGCGATGGGGATGGTTTGCCCTACGCAGTGAAGCTCGGAATTGGACCTTGTAGCCCATATCTCACTCGAAAGCATCATCTCACCATCAGCAGGGTGGAAGAATGGCTCCCACAGGTTCAGTTCTGCGTGCAGAGCAAAGGCTGACAGCCCTCATTCACACCTAAGTCAAAACACTTGGAAGCAAACCCCAAAATAACCCCAGTGCTAATGCCAAGAGAACTGGGCAAAATATGTTGGTGGAAATAGATGTAAGGATAAAACATTGCTAGGGGTATTGAAGGACAGAATGACTTAGCCATAGGATAGTTTTGCCTCGTCTGTCTTTGACTGAAAGGATAATAAAAGATTTTCATAAAAGCTATTCTCAGGCTACGACTGATAAATAATTGTATTTGACTGCATTCTGCACTCGTGAATTCCCAGTTGTGAGTGAGGGTGGAGGTTGTGATTTTCTTTTTTGCTTTAATTATACAAATATGATAAGAGGCGCTTGTTCTCTTCTTTCCCAACAGGGAGAAGGAAGAAGCTCAGAACATTAAAGAGTTTGCCAAAAGTTGCCCCTTTGATTGGCCTCAGGCAGCTACATGTCTACACCCAAGCTTATAACGCAGTAAGCATTAGAAAACAGGCTCTGTGTTTAATATGCCCAACCCAGAATTTTCTTTCCAGTTGCAGCTTTAAAGCAACCTGAAGCACTTAACCATGTGTGTCAGTGTGGAACCAGAGAGCTCAGGGGGTTAGCTCAGGCAGTGGGTGATAATGTGTGGGACGGAGGGACACTGAGTCGGCAACGGCACGGGGCAGGGAGGCGGGTTACTGTGGTTGGGAGCATGCCCTGGTGCAAAGCTGGAGGAGAAAACCCAGCATCGTGTACTTAGATGTCCTTACTGTCCTTCACCAGAGGAATCTGGTGGCCAGTGTTTGTAGGTCTTGTCTCAACAAGGAAATGTCTTAGGCAGGAGGTGTTCTGCTCTGCCTCATTGAGAACTGAGATAGCTCTGTACATGCCCAGGAGAAGACCTTTATGCATGGGAGACCTTTACAGCCACCAGGAATGAAGGAACTTAAAAGACAGACAGACAAAGAGAGGTTAGCCACCAGGAATGAAGGAACTTAAAAGACAGACAGACAAGGAAAGGTTTCAGGGTCACACTTTCAGCCTTATTTTTTTCATTTCAATTTTTCCTCTTTAAAATAAAAGCCTTTAACTGGGCAAAGGGAAATTCATTGTGGTGAATTTTGGTCAATATCATGGCATCAGCTTAGCAGGTCATACTGAATATGATTTCAAATTACAGAAACAATTAGCTTTCCTAATTACCATTGATAGTTCGCTCATAAGCTGAGAGGATATTTATCTTGAAATATGAAATCATCTCTGTGGAATCTCTTTGGTTTAACTGGAGTTAATATTTAAGTATTGGAATGAATACCACAGTCTGGTGGTGAGTTTTGAGAAAACTGTGCAGGGCAGCTGAGCCTTCCAGAGCCCAGATGAGCCCCCTGCCCTTGGAATGGCAGTTGGGCATTTGCTTTCCTCTCCTTCTCAGCCCCTTTTTCTTAGTCCTAATCTAAGTACAATCATTTTTCTTACACCTCTTCAGTATATACATATAGTCAGCCCCTTCGGTAGGAGTGTTGGAAGCTTTACCACGGTGCCCAAGATGTCCTGTATCCACTAAATGGCCCTGGAATGAGCTCATCCTGAATTTTTAAAAGAGGGAAGCTCCTTGTAGGGCTGGTGTTGAGCATCTGCTGATGCAGCTGGCTGATGCAGAGGTGTCCCTGTGCTCATGGTGACCCAAGGCATGGCTGGTGCATCTCCTTCCACTCCTTTTGATGGGCTCTGGATAGAAAATCAATAGCTTTTTAAGGCCATTTATGCTTTGGAAATAGGAAGGTGGTAACCTTGGTGGTAACAGCAGTCAGGAGCCACAAGCAGCCCCCCTCTGCTCCTTTTGGAGACCTTATTTGTGTCTTCCTCAGCTTGCCTACCCAGTGAAGAAGGATATCTAAACACAAACCAGAGAGCAGTTCTGTGCTAGGCCAAGGTTATTCATCAGTATTGATTTACAGTACTGATACACCATCTGTGTAGTTATATGCACTGGTGCTTGTGTGTTTATATCTACAAGGCAGAGGTGAGTATATCTGTGTATGTATAAACACACATCGACATGTATATACACTGAATACACATCAATATATATAGATATTCCAAGCACATGATTTAATTGTACTTTGCTGCCATAATATTTATATCAGCCTCCAATACTTTGTTGAATCCTGTTACTTCATTAAATTTCTATAACATTTATCGACAATTAATTAGAAAGTCCAGTTCTGTGCTAGGCTCTTGTATCAAGGTAGACTTTCCTACCTTTTCATTTCCATGAGGCGTCCCTGATCCTGCAGCACAGGACAGGGAGAGGAGGGCTCCCAGCACTGCCTTCTGCAGATCGCTCATTTGTTTGCACAGGCTTATTATGCTCCTTTCTGTTTGTCTCCAGCCTAAGGAAAAGCAACTGAATTGTGATCAGAGGACATTTACAAAGTCTTCATTCTTTCTTTGTAAATTTTTTTCTGCACTAATTCCTCCTTTACATAAAATGAACAATCCTGTATATAGACTAGTCACATAGTAACTTGCAAATTTTGTCTGCATCGCTTTCTATGTGTATTCTAGTGCTGTGCTTGCTCTTTCTCTCACCTTAAGCAGAGCACTCTGTTAGACTCTGTGTTAACTCCGATACCATTTCCACAACTGACACAGTTAATAAAGAAACTTGGGGAGCGTGAAGAGAGCTCAGTCATGCAAATGTGGAGGAGGCAAGAGGTGCTGCAAGCTCCATATTCCCACCAGGAGATTAAAAAAACCCCATTCCACCACTAGCTGGGTAAAGCCACAGACTTTCCTCATCATGCAGGATCATCAGAGAGGATACTGAGGAGGAGCAGAGACTTCCCAGCAACCAGGGCAGGGGATGTCTGGAAAGGCTAGCCAAGAAACTGAGAGCTTGGGAGTCATGTCTCTGTGGTTCTGAGCATATATTAAACTAAAAAAGCCTGTATATGTGAAGGGGCCTGGGGAACTCCAGCCTTGGTGGGTTGAACTCAATATTCTGCTCAGTCTCCAAGCACTTTCTGAAGGAAAGAGTAATTAAGGATGTGAAAGCAAAGGGTAGACAGGATAAATTACACCATGGTTTTATCAATGTTAGATTACAGCAGAGACATTTCATATAATTTTTTTTAATGTGAAAACAGTTTCTTAGATAAGGGAAATGCAGCAGATCCAGGCTATCTAAGTAAAGCATTTGACTTTGTTCCCCACAGGAAATTATTACCAAAGGTAGGGACACTGGGGATTAATACCTATATTGCTAGTGGGTTAAGGAGCTGGCCAAAGAGGAGGTGGGTGTTGATCAGGGGTGTCTTGGGATAGAGGGAGGTGGTTGCTAGAGATCACTACAGACACATCTTTTTGACAGGTCCTGTTTAATATGGACATTAATGACACCAGAGAAAGAAATAGATCAGCAACAGTTGCAAAAACTTGGGGTATCCAGCTTAAGTGCTTGGGCTCAGGAGTTGGGCTCTGGGCTCAGTTTATGGGAGAGAAACATCCGTAGGGATAGAGTGCCCTGGAGAGAGGCCAACCTATTACAGACCTGCTGACTGGGCAGAGGCTGGGATAAATGGTACAAATACCACCCAGGGGTGCCAGCTCATGAACCACAGGTAAGTTACCCTGGTGAGAGGTGTCACTAATACCAAGAGCGTTGTAAAGGCATTAGATAACTTGAAAAGCAAGATATTTATCAGAGGTCACTGTGGCACTCTGAAAGGGCATCTTTGACCAGCCCAGAGTGAGCCCAAATAAGAGCTTTGCTAGGGGCCTCATGGTTTCACATTTGTTAGCACTGGACTGAAAGAGCCATCGTGTTGCCCATCTCCACCGGCTTATCCAGCTCGGTGCAAGTATTCCTCCTCACTCTGCTAGATAGGACGTAGAAATGATGAATTACTGCCTTATTAGATTACCTTAATGTTTCTTAAAACCCAAGTGAAGTAACTTTATTATGATTTTGCAGTCAGTGGTATTTGACCAGATATTAAATTAATGGAGTCAGAGGGTAATTTAGGTTGGAAAGCACTTTTGGAGGTCCCCTATCCTAACCTCCTCCTCAAAGTAGGCCAGGTACAAAGTTATATAAGGTAGCTCAGGGCTTGGGTCAATTCACTTCTCCAAAGACAGAGCTCACTTCTTCTTACAGTCAGGGGAAGTTCACAGATTTCTACTTCTAGGAACATTTACTTGATTCATCTGTTTGCATAGTTTTCCCAAGGAGCCAGGGCATTATTCACTCCCACTCAGCTCTCCTAATCTTAAAACAAAAAGCCCCAAAATCACTGATAACATGAAGTCAGAGCTGTTCAACAGGGTGTGAAGATGGTGACTGCTTCTCTACCAAGAGTTTGGGGACATAAAAGTCCAATCAAAATGGTTATTGTTCAGCCATGATAATTGTTTCCTTTGGCAAGAGTTGAGAGTTCATTCTCTCAGGGGTTTATGTAGGAAGTGATGTTTCACACCCAGAAAATTAACTAAAACATCCGATGCTCAGAGGTGAAGGTGATGTGAAATACCGCATCCCCGCAGCTGGGACAAGGCGCAGCTGAGGCGACCAGAGCATCCTGCTAAGCAGGGTTACACAAACCACGCTGCAGTGCTGTGTTTAATGCCTGGTCAGTCAGAGATTTCTGCAGAAGTGTAAATTGCAGTAGTTAAAAACCGCTTGTGAATATACAGGCATAACTAGAGAATATAACCATTATTTCTGCACTGGAAATGCAAATATTAAGGTTGGTTCATAAGACTTGTATGCACGTGTAGGTTTTTGGTGAAATAGGCATCCCAGGGTTGAGAACTACATTAATGATATGTTCTACATCAGTTCATCACCAACCCTCAGAAGTGGAAAAGAAACATGTCTGTGCAGTTGTGGCCCTGCACTGGGGCTCTCACGAGCCTGCTTTGCTTCTTGCTCCTGATGGAGACTTTCTGTGTGACACCGAACGTGTCCCTCCACCTTCTGCCTCAGTTCTCTCAGCCATCCAGGCACAATACTTTTTCCCCTCCCAGGGTAAATCATACAAAGCGCATTAACGTTAATGAATTCATTAATGATAGCACTCAGGTAACTATAGTGATGAAGGCCCTGTAAGTACCTAAATAAATTAGAGGGGCTGTGCCAGAACATGGCCCTTCTACTACCATTTATAACAGCATTCGGGCATACTACGCTCCTCCAGGACTGATAAATTGTGCTTTGCAACATCCAATCTATTGCAGAATACAAGGAGATTAAATGATGAAAGTGATGTTCATTATACTGAAATTAAATAGGCATCAAAGCCACCAAATTCTTGAGCTACCAGTGGTTGAAAACAACCATGGTTCTTCTGAAAAGCTAACTTGGTTTGCAAAATTAAGTTTGCTTAGGTGAAAGCTGGCCATGCTGCTCACCTGGGAGCTCCAGCCCCCGCCTCAGCTTTGCTCTCCTCCTTGGGGAAGAGGAAGGAGCAACGATGCAACCATGGATAATAGGCTGTTACAAACTGTGCAGTTAAACAATACCAACTTGCATAAGTACTTGCAATTGTAAAAGGAAGCTGTTTAAATCATTTCAGGGACCTAAAGCTGCCACCGAATTCAGGTCTCTGTGTCTTCTCTTCATTTTTGTGTTGCTGATGCTGCTGCCAACATGTGATGATTTAGGAACCTGGTTGAAATATTGGCTCACATTTCTTCCCCAGTTGCCTTGAATGCTTTCAGCATGCTATTCCTCAGCAAGTCCTGTCAGAAGGATGTCTTTCCTGTATCATATCTCTCTGGAAGTGAATGCAGCAACAGATTGTTATTGCCATTCAGAAACCTTCCTTCTCTGTGGTTATGGATGAGAAAACTCAGAGGCACCTTCCAGAAATGAAGCTCCTTTGAAATCTGAAATAATTTTCTGGTCTACTGGTACCCTTTAGTATAAAGTGGTGAGTGGGACTGACTTTGTTAAACAATCCCCTTAAAGGGGAAAGGCTAAAGAGCTTTAATACTTACCTCCCCAGACCCACCATAATGCAGTTATTATTTTACAGCTTTAAACCTGCACCGCTTGAAAGCAACAGAAAGCAACAGCCTAGTTCAGAGCAGAAAAGCTCGATCAGATAGAGCAATCATTTAAAATGAAGCTGTGTGGCACAAGACAGGGGACTTCCCGTTATTCTCCTGGACCAGCAATGCTCCTGGATGGAGCGGCAGCAGTGCCTGCCATCTCCGTTCCCACCGGGCTCTGCTCTGTGGCCAGTCCTTGGGCTGGTTCAAGAGCATCCATTGCCACGTTAATCCAGCTTCCGCTTGGCCTTCATGATTCTTACAAGCCAGGTAATTAATCGGCTGCTGTGATGAAGATGGGTGGCAAGCCCTGTGCATAGGAATAGCTGCAGCCTGTCTCAGCATCGCTCCAGTACCCCATCCCATGTGCAGAAGCCCTTGCACTCCATGAGCAGGATGTGAGCAAGCTCTGGGGCTTTGGAGGGAGCCTGGAGTCAGTTTGAGGTTGTTGGAGAAGGGAGGTGGGCAGGGGTGTGGGTGTCCCAGCATCTGCACCAGGAAAAAACTCTGAGCGGAGCGGGAGTGGCCCGGCTCTGCTCCAGACAGCGGTGTTGATGGGCTCCACTCACCAAGGGAAGCTGCGAGGTGCTGGCGTGTGGCGCTTTGCACCTACAGCCGCATGACTTCAGCAGTCTGGGGAGTGCCGTGTTCCCAGCAGAGAGGCAAGAGCCATGGTGGAGCTGGTGGGAGGAGAAAATGCCACACAGATGAAAGAGTCTCTGGCATGAATTTTACTTGAGATGACAATTCAAGGTCTTGTGCTTTGCTGTGAATAACACGGAGCTCTTGCAAAGGAGGCAGTGCCCTCCTCCGGCAGCACGCTCCTGGCAGGCGGATGCAGATGTGCAGAGCACAGCTGGGGAGTGGGCTGCAGCACACTTCTGAGTGATTGATGTTCATGTCATGTAAAAATGCAAATACCGTTGCTGTCTGGGGCACTCTGGGAGCTGCGTGCCTACCAAAGAGCACAGGAGATCGCTGGCAGTGGAGAAGAACAGATGTCACAATGAAGCTGCCCTTTATGGCCTGCTGTATTGTCCAGCACAGAGCCGTTCAGACCTATGGTCCCACATAGGGAGATATCCAGTGGCTGCCATAAATAAGAGCAATCCTCAGCCCAGGACCTCTCTCCACAACACCATTTCCCTCTTAGATCTACTCCAGCTGAGACATCCCACCCTGGATCCAGCCCTCTCAGGTAGTACCTTGTGCCAACACAGGCAAAACTCTCCATGAAGTTAACAGGAGATGCCTCCAAGCACCGAGCAAACCAGGCGCTACCTTGCTTGGCCCAAGGAAATTAAAATAACATAGCAAAGGGCAATTCTGGCTTCATTAATTAAAGCCTTGCCATGAACAATGTACTCGGCTAATGAAGAGAGACACTGGGTAGGCACTGGGTGAATTAATATCCAAATGACATTATTGCTGAGGCAAGGCAAGCTTCACAGGGAGCGGCGGGCAATGGAAATGCAAAGCAGCAGCTCAGGAAAGCATCTCAAAATAAACTTGATTCATTTAGACCTGGTACTCGTTACAGGGGAAACCAGGCACGGTCTACTAAAAGTGTCACGTGCCAGGAGGTGCTGGAGCAATGCGATGCTCCCGGATCCGGTGGGTGGAAACAGTTCCTCACTGCTGGGGGCTTCTTGAGGGAATTGCTGTGAAATGAGCATGATTTAAATGCAATCTGGGATTTACCTTTCTGGGAGATACTCTGGTAGGAAGGGAAGGTCTTTATCAGCTTCATTCAGTTTGGATTTGCAGCTGTTAAAGGGAAACTCAGGGTTTGGAGCTGTCGTTTGGTCCCTGACTCACCAGACCCCATGCAGCTCCACAGACACCTGAAGCAGCTTCCCTTGACAGCTCCTGTTTTGCTGCTTTTTGGTCACCTTTACACTGCCTGAGCATCCCTTACAGAGAGTGCAGAGGTGCTGATGCTCCCCGCAGGGTCAGGCCAGCCCCAAGGCCCAGGACCTTGCTCAGAGGTGGCCCAAAGTCACCCTCTGGCAGGGGTCTATCACCTCCGTGCAGGCTCCCAGAGCTGTGCCCACAGCCAAGCACAGGGGCTTCCGGCTTTTAAACCCACCACAGCAGCAAGTAACAAGTGACTGGCTGCCCAGGAGGTTTGCAGACATCAAGGACAAACCCAGCCTGTCTCTGCAAGACCCTTTGTCCTTAACAGGTATTACAGTGTCTTAAAAAAACATTCCCATGCTGAGTGGCCCTGCAAATCGTCGCAGCATTTCAGTCCAGAGTCTGAGGGGATAACAGGGTGCAGGAGTGCTCAGAGTTGGCGCAGATCTGCTGGCACCAAGCGGGACATCGCCTACCCAGCCCGGGACAGCGACGTTGGATGTGTGTGCATGAGCGTACTTCCCAGGAAGGGGCTTAATTGATTCTTGAATGACTGAGCCCAATCCTGACAGGTGACTGCGGATGCCAGGGAATGACAGCAGAGAAATTGATTCATCTCCCATTTCTGCCAGCGTGACTGGGGAATGCTTCCTATATTTCAGAGGGGAAGCAGACATCTAATGTGGTGGTATGTCAGCAGGCAAGGCTGAAGCCATTTGCTCTGTCATTTTTAAGAATTCAGCAAAACTTGTTCTGACCTGAAATTTGATAAACAAGGACATTGGTGCAGCATTTGCAAAGGGCAGTGGTTAAAAATACCTGGCATTAAAAAGGAGTTTAACCCAGCTGAAGAAAGCCATGGGCGTGATTAGAAAGAATAAATGTCTTGGCTGAATTCATGCTAAGTGATGCACTAACCATATCCCTGAGGATGGCACCTCAGTGCTGCCCTCCACTCTTTGCACGGGCCCCTCTGTGAGCCCAGGGAGGTGTTAAACTCTGAAATGGGTCTGATGCAAGGTCACATTCCCAAGCAGATGGCAGGACCTGGGAGAAGATGTTAAGGGATCCCTCCCTGTTCAGGCATGTCAGGTGTGGGGCGGAGATGGCACCTTTAAATATAAATTACACCAGCAACTGAAGGGTCCATAGAATCACAGAATGGTTTGGGTTGGAAGGGACCTTAAAGCCCACACAGTGCCACCCCTTGCCATGGGCAGGGACACCTTCCATAGCCCAGGTTGCTCCAAGCTCATCCCGCCTGGACTTGG
>NW_010240155.1:3279-7403 GCF_000690775.1 Eurypyga helias | reverse complement strand
CTGCGCTGAACCCCCCAACCCCCCCAGCCCGTCCCCAGGGCAGAGGGGCTCCAGCATCTCCTTGGCCCTCTCTGCACTTGCTCCAACTGGTTGATATCCTTCTGATGTTGGGGGCCCCAGAGCATCCATTGTAGGATGCAAATCTTGAACTTCCCACCAAGTCTGGTTCCTCTTTCAGGCCCCTGCTTATTTTATCTCCTCTTTTCCCAGACTTTCTGCTTATTAATCACCAGAGAAATTACTTTCTTTGGTTGTGGCTACAGAAATTTTCAATTAGCCAGTGTGATTGGCTGCATGTAAGAGAATTAATGTAACATATGCTAAGTGTATGCATGACCTATTTAAAGTGATGGATAATCTTTCCTGGTAAAACTCTTTTAATGGTATGTGCCTGCTACACATCAGTGAGTGTAAAATTTTGATTCTAAGTAACATTGCAGTTCGTGCAACTGCATAGAGAAGCAAGAAAACCAGAAGCCAGGTGTTTGGTGCAAATAAATGCTAGGTTTTTTTTTTAACAAAGAAATTGTGGAAATAACCTAAAGGGTTGAAGGTAGAAGGATCACAAACCTTGAGTGCAGCCAGCTGGCCAAGACCTTCAGGAATTTGCCACTATAGTGTCATTTATCCAGAAGAGAAGCTGAACATTTCAGCAAAAGTGTTGCTCTGATCTTGAGTGTTGCTGAAGACCTGAAACCTCAAAAAAAAATACTTAAGGGTTTGATTTTCTTTTTTCCTTCAAAACTCCAGCTCCTTAGATGCATTGCGGGTCTTTGATTTAAAATATTTGTTGTACTGTGTAAAACTTCCTCTTGTTTAAAGTTGCTAAGTGTGCCATTTGGGGGAACAGAGTAGTCACTAGTAGAAAACCTTCAGCTTGAACCGAGCTGGCTGATGATGGGGATTATGTCCCTCCCCTGTCAGAGCCCCTTGCCCAAAATGCCCGCATCAAGCCAGCATCTTCTGCTAATGCCAGACCTCCCGCAGTCATATTCGAACTTGATTTAAGGTCCTCAAGTACTGCCACAGCTACTAGATAAATTCTTTGAGTGGCTAACTACTCTTCTTATTAAAAATATCATCTCATTTCAAGTCTGAATTTCTCCAGGTCTTGGTGCTAAATATTATCCTTAATTATTCCTTTTCCTGCTGGATGAGAGAGCCCTCTCTCATCAGAAAAAGTGTCACATCTAGGTACTTGTAAATGATGATCAAGCCACCTCTACGCCTTCTCAAACAGACCCATCTTGAGCCTCATTACAAGCAGGTTTTCCTGGGCTTGTGCTCCTGACGCCCATGATGTTTTCAGTGTAGACACCAAAATTCTAGTATCTAGTCAGTGGCAATGAGGTTGTAGATGCTGAGCACAAATGTGACCCCACATCCCTGTTAGTGCTGATCTCCTTGGCTGCCTCGCGGCTGCCGTCCTCTCCAGGTGCTGTCGTGGGTGCTTGGTGGCATCTTTTCCGGTTAGTGCTTTGCAGACCATGGTCTCTTGTTTTCTAAATGTTGCTTACAGCAGTGATTTGTAGCTGTAGAGGTTCTGGCTGCTTGTCCCTGAAAGTATTTCTGCAAAGCTAAACACAGACCCAAATCGGTGTTGGCATCTGTGAAGCGGGACCACGACATGGCATCATTTTCTTCTCGCAGCATTTGGGAATGGGCAAAGTGGAGGGGAGGTGGGAAGGGAGGGTCTTGAGGTCCACAGACTCCTCTAGACCCACAGATACAGGACAGAGGTGCTCCAAGTCCTCAGTGAGAGGCTGCCCTGCCCTGTGTGCTCACTTCCAGGACACGTAAGATGAACAAAGGCAAGGAAGGGAAAGTAAGGCGCAGAAGATGTAGTAACTTGCCCACAAGCACAGCCAGCAGTGGATCCCAAGTCTTGGTCCAATGCTTTCCCATCCAGCCAGCCAGCCTCTCAAGACTTTTATCTTTGTGAAACATCAAGTACAATTTGGTCAGGCACCACTTAGCGCAGTCCCAAATGTCAGGAAGAATTTGTTGTAAGGATCAGTACCCTGAGCTCATGTGAAAATAAAGGGCACCTGTAGGTGAGAACCAGTCAGACTGTCTTCCACTGGATTTTTTTTTCCATTATGCTGGTTTTCTTCATATGATAAAGTTTACAACATTAGTTAGCCTGTCTGAAGCACAGATTCTGTCCTCCTTTGGCTCATGCTGGAGGTCTACCAAGGAGAGACAAGTTTTGTGAGAAAGCCAACAAGAAAAATGGGATTTTGACAGCATATGAAATTCCAGAAGGAGATTACACAGCTTCAGGGTGAGACTGGAGTGATTCATGTTGCGAAAATTCATTGAGAGTCACTTGGAACACAGACACTACTTCTTCACTTCACGAGTTGGAAATGGCTGGAGGATGAAGTACCCAAGCAAGGATAACGTGTATTTTCCTTGTGTTTATACTCTTCCCTGGATACCCACTTCTGGCCATCATGTGGTCCAGGAGACTGGATTAGCTGGACCTTTGGACTGAGAACGGCTGCTCTTCCCAGGGTGATGTGTGTTTTGCCGAGTCTCTCGCCGACAGGTACGTGGGGTCCCTGGGGTGCTCAGACAGGACAGCTCTGTTCTGCCTCAGCTCCTCATCCTGCAAGTAACAGCATCCCAATGTCTGGTTCTTGCTTTGCACACTGGACAACAGCATTGCACATGGGACAGTTTTCCCATGGGAGGGTTTGGTTTTATTCTTCCTGTAAGCATAGTACATGAGACGGTGTGAGTCTCTTCAAGAGAGCCTCCATGCAGACTGCAGGAGAAGCAGGGACCCTTGACTCTGTGCTTAAGTAGGGAAGATTTATGTTTCTCTGATACTGAAAAATCTACAGTTTCTTCACAATTTCTTTCCTAAAGGACAAAGTTAACTTTAAACCAAACAACTAAATAGCTCTAGTGGGATATTAAATTTCTACCGATATGAGAGAAATAAAACAGCTGTAACTGTAGCAATTTATTTTTGCGTTATTGTTATTTCCCTTTACTGTGTTAAGGCTTGTGTTCTGGGAACTGATTGCACCAATTTCCAGTGCTGTTACCTCTTGATGTTGTAAGTACCACACTACAAGCAGATGATGAAGGACTTGTCTTTACTATGAATATAATAGATGTGCTCTTGACTTTACTCCAGTTAAGATTCTAGTAAAAACAAGGCAATTTTTAGCTTTTGCACCTCTTCTCAGAGGCATTTTTGCACAGGACCAGAGAGACAAACCTTCACAATCAAGCATCGAGGAACATTAGCTGTCTTAGTGTGAAATACAGGTAAAACACTGCCATGTAGCTGGTCAAAGCTATAGGTAGGGGTGTAGTGTATATGTGAAAACACTACATCACACTAATGGAAGTGCCTTACTTCATGAAAAAGTGGGCTGGTACTATGGACTCTTCATTGAACAGGACTGTTTGGTGGTGTAAGAAGGTGTGGGCCCTGAGGAGTGTTGAAATAATGCATCCTCTCTCTCATTTAGGGAAGGTGCTGTTGGCAAAACTCAGTGGTGTTCTGGTGTGCCCCTTTCCACTGGCTGGTTTAATGTCATTTTGTAAAAAGGAAAATCGTCCAAAACTTGTCCACTCTTTAAACACAAGTGTACTCAGCTCCTTGGCTTGCTAGTTTCCCCTGGAAACTAGAAACAGCTTTGTTTTCAATAAGATTTTATTTTGGGTTAATTAGGTCAGTTTAGAAACACATGTTTAACGAGGTGAAATCAGATGTGCACTTGGAAACTCCAGTCAGTGTGTGACACCAAACTCCTAAACAGTCTGGGGAGCACAAGAAAGGGAAGATTGCTTTTGTGTTTGATACAAAAAAAGGAGAACAGATGTGGAGTAAGGTTTCTGTGGGATGTCAGGGTCCTGTGCTTAATTTTTCCTTTTCCACATGGAAATCTCAGTCCCCGAGAAGATGGCCATAGCTGCTCATCCAAACTGCCTATCAGGCACAGCCAAAGCAACTTAGGAAGAGGCTCGTTGGAATGCTCTTCCAGATGACAGGCTCTGTTCTCTTTTAGGCAAATAATGGGAGTCTTGAAAATGGCTTAATTGGGTGCAAATGGCCCCAGGGAGTATTCGTGGACCATCTCTGGTTTTCCCTTTATATGAACCTG
>NW_010240155.1:0-3261 GCF_000690775.1 Eurypyga helias | reverse complement strand
CCTGCCTATGGGTTAGAAAGGTGTTAACACAGCAGAAAAGTGAAAGCAATGAGTATGGGTGGGAGGTTACGGCCAAATATCAGTGTAAAATGAGGCCACTCCCGAGGGAAGTCGCCCTCCAGCGCAGATCAGCAGCGGTGCGGGCAATGCTGATGTTTCTCTTGCTCATGTCTGGGCTGCTGAAAGGGGCTGTGGACAAGCTCGAGCTGTTGGTCGCCGTGTGAGGGCAACAGAGAATGATGTGTGTGTCACGCAGAAGGAGAGGGACAGTGATTAAACATCATCTTTATTGGCCATTTCCACCCAGGACGTAAATCAGTGTGGCTTTGCTGACTTCATAGATTTATGCGAGTCCAAGGAAATCGATCCGATGTATTTATGTTACTTTCTGCTGGAAGTTGTGGGTTTTCCATAGGGACTGCAGAGACATCTCGTAACGTGGCTGCACGGTCCGGTCTCGGCACACCGGGCCCATGGCTGGTGGCTCCAGGTGGATGGTGCAGGCTGTCCTCAGGGCTCTGTCATCTTCCGTGGAATCGCCATCAGGTGCCACTGGTGGCTCCAGGGGATGCCTTTCATGGTCACATTTCCTCCCATTTATCAAACATTTCCACACTGGTTATCCTCCTTTTCTCACAGATCCTGCTGTTCGTCACTGCTTAATTAATTGCTTCGCCTAAGTGCTGCGCCCACCCTTGGCTCCAGCCGTTTCCCAGGCGCTGTCAGCCAGGGGCAGATCTCCCTGCTGCGGAGCTGTGCTTTGTGGCGCCTTCTCCATCCCCGGGCAGCCCAAACCAGAGGTACCACTTCTGATCGCACAAGGCTCTGCTGCTTCGGTCACCTCCAACGCTGCGTTGTAAGCACGCCGCTCTGCCCCTTCCCCGCTAAACGCAAACACGTTCCGCGCTCACCCGTCAGTTCCAGCGCAGCTCGAGCACACAAGTAGCTGGGCTCGCTGCTTTCCAGGACGCACATCTACTGCGCCACTTTACGTCACAGCCTTGCCTCTACGGCGTAGCCTGCAAAAAGAACGGATGTTTTCAGTGCTTTCTTACCAGCCAGTGAGGGCTTTGGAGATCTCAGGCACTGCCACGTGGCAGTAACATTAGTGGAACGCACAGCAGTTTGCTGCACATGCCTGGCAGTGGGCATCAGGATTGAGGATCTGAAATCTTGGTGAGGCAAAGTTCAGTGTCAGCTCCTCTGCAGAGGAACACTCTAGAAAGCAGAGAGGTAAAACCCAGATCAGGAAGAGTAGCCCAAACCATGAAGACTTAAGCTCATGAATCTGTGCATATGGATGATCTGATTGACAATGAGCTTCATGATGTTGCATTTACATTTCCCACTGACTTACCTGGAGAGCAGCCTTGAGATAATTACTGACATTGAAAGTCCAGAATAAAGTTAATGAGCTTTTTCAGGATTCTTATCCAACAAATGGCTTATCCAAGAGACAGGGACTCATTTACTGTCACTGAAATCGAGAAATTTTAACTAACCTCAGGAATACAGTTTCCCCACCAACCTTAACAGCTATTAAAACAGTCCTCACTTTGCTGGAAATCACTGTGGGTATGGGGATGAGTATTACTCTACCACAGATTCCCTGAATGAGGAATTCACTGGATCCATCCCTCAGTTTCTCACTGAGGTGGTAGAGATGATGCTCATATTCATCTAATGTTCTCCCTCATCGTTTTTGAAAAGTAAAATCCTAAGGGCAGGAGCTGCCTGCTAATGTGCATTATAATACCTGACTCTATCTCTTTGGGGATGATGTATTTTAGTAAAAATAATTACTATAACTATCAATAACTATTAATAGTTATTTCTTGATATTTCAGATAATGGCTTTACGTAAGTGTTGCTGAAAGCAATTGGTTATGGTGCTTTTTTTCCCTTACTTTCAAAGAAAGGTGAATCAATTTTTATTATTGAGGAATGAAATCAGACAACTGTAGAGTAGTCTTTAATTCTATTTCATGTAAGCAATGTATTGATTTCAGATTAAGTAATAGTAACTGAAGATGTTTCTTTAAAATTATTTGTCTTCCACATAAAACCTCATACTAAGACTTTTTATAAGACTAACTCTGGAATTGTATATTGTTGAACTATTCATCTTTCACACGTCACCTTTTTGTTCAGTGATACCACAGAATCATAGAATCACAGAATGGTTTGGGTTGGAAGGGACTTTTAAAGCTCACCTAGTCCAACCCCCCTGCAGTGAGCAGGGACACCTTCCACTAGATCAAGTTGCACAAATCTCCATAGAGCCTGGATTTGAATGTTTCCAGGGATGAGGCATCAACCACCTCCCTGGGCAACCTGTGCCAGGGTTTCTCCACCCTCATCATAGCAACTTTCTCTTACATGTATAACATAATGCAACATAACATATCTGCTTTAGACCAAATCCTCCATCTTTTAAAACTCTGGGCCAAAACCTAGAATTTCTTCACTGCTGGCAGTTCATTCATCCTTGCTCTGAGCAGTGGGCACAGGGCTGGTTCCTCTGTGCACAGCACAGTCTCCAGATGGGTATGATGTGCGTCCCGTGGCTGTGTGTCTGAAGTCAACTAAAGACATAGATGGTCTTTGATGTATTTTGGGCAATGTTGAAGCCATGGCTTTCTGGCAGCATCCTAAAGCTTCTGGCTCTGGTGTTTTCCTTCTGCAGAGAGGAGACTCTCCATGAGCTGTTTGATTTGATCTCTGAGCTCCCTGCCTCAGTTCCAGGGAGCAGCAAGATTTGCAGCCGGTATCTGGCTGCAGTTTGCTCCTCAGCCCTCATTAACAACAGTCAAGTAATCATGTCATTTCCGTGGCGAACACCTCCTCCATTAATGTTATTTTCCTTAAACAGACAGTGTTTTAAATACTGGCAGTATGCCTAATCCTTCACTGCAGAAGTTAGGGCTGAGCCAGAAAGGTGCAACTTTAGACTCTCTGCTACCTCATGCCCACTCTGTATTTACAGAAAGCCTCAAAATAATCATGTCCTAAAGCTTCATTGCAGCTAGCCTTACCGTAAGAGTCCACTGCAGCTCAGTCTGTTCAGCTTAATGAAAGAAATGTTAGGAGTTGACTTGAATACAGTCCAGAGATTCGTACACACAAAGGTTATTGTGAGTATCACCTTAAATTCTGCAAAAAAAAGGTAACAGAAAAAAGCAACCATCGATAGGTAGAAGCTGAAACTTGACAAAGAAATTCAGAGCAGGAAGAGGGCACAGATTTTCATAGGATGGTTTG
>NW_010240154.1:8155-11835 GCF_000690775.1 Eurypyga helias | reverse complement strand
TCAAGGCCAGGCTGGATGGCAGGGGCAGGATGGCTGTTCAAGGCCATGGCAGGGGGGTTGGAACTAGATGATCTTTAAGGTCCCTTCCCACCCAAACCATTCTGTGATTCTATGATTCTTCCCCTTTGTGAGCCTTTCAGATCCATTTTCATTTTTAATAGATATATAGTGATTGTAAGTGTACAAAAGCTCTAAATGTGTATTAATGGTTGCAGAGTACTGACTACCTTAACTGTACACACTGGCTTAGCTACTCATCTATAGGCTTTCTTGCTACACCTACAAAGGGAGAGGCTACAAGACACAGTGAACAAGCCAAAAGTCTGTTTTGCCCACCAACCCATTGTTTCTTCCCTGTGCTTCTTTTAGACAAGGGATTTTTAGCAAAGTGCTAGTAATGCAGAGTAATTCCATTTCCATACAGGGATCTCAATTTCTTTGCACACTGTAATGAGTTGAGACATGCAAATCCCCTGTAAGGTAGAGGGGGAAGTATTAATATCAAAGTTAAATACATGGAAAATCTGGTCCTGCAAATCACCATTAAGGTTTCTTCTACATTGTAAAATTAGTCTGTAGCAAAGCCAAGAGTGAAACATAGTTCTTTTGACTAAATTTCAAGATACAAAGCTACCATATAGTAGCTGATCTGTGGGAACACAGTCCTAGGTGTCAACAGAGGGACTGTCATGGACTAAAGTTGGGTTAGCTTTAGTTATACTTAATTGCTTAACTAATTTGAGTTACCTTGCAGTGTTCTTAGAAGGTGGTAGGCCCATTAATTTTTATCTGAAGGAAGAACTGTAAGATTTCTCTTGACCTTGAAACATTTGTTGTGGCTACCACAAAGTAGTAAAAACTGTTAGCTGCTACTAGCAGATTACAGACCTCGTAGCTGTAACCGCTCTCTCCCAGAGGTACAGCTTTCCCACTGGTTATTGGCTTTCTCACATTGCCCTCCTGGATGAACTCAATCTGTCCTGCCCGGCTCACCCTGAGTCAACAGCTAATTGCTTAAGAAAGGATGATAAGTCCCAGAGATCTTACTGCCTCTTCTCCAGGCCCAGTTGTCAAAGTCAAACTGTCCTTGGAAGTTTTACAATTGTGGTACACTTCTGAAGATACGGCAGAGTTGAGCAGTTTGACGTGTACTTCTAATAGGTTCTGTGATGTGAGAAGTCAGTTTAAAATCTGCATAGACAGATTTGGGGGTTTCTGATCGTGACTGATCAACTGGCCCAGAAAAACTGTTTGTTTGTTGGGTTTTTCCCAGTAAACTTCTTTCTGGGATCCAAGAACAAAATTCAGTCTTGTGATGAGTGGGAAACCATTATGCATCCTGCATCATGTAGCAAAGAGGGAATTCAGAATTGTCATTCTAATAGTTGACACTGGAGAATGTCACGTAAGAAAGCTTTTTTATGTTAGTCTTTAGATTGACAGGTTATGACAAAACTGCATTCATGTTGCTTGAATACATCTTTTGTCTAGTTTTACATGCTTTTTGACTTGTCTCGAAAATGACATATTGAGGTTTTCATTAGCCTTAACCAGGTGTGATTTTCTTTATGGAAGATACCTTGGTAGGACTGCAGTTGAAGGCGAATAAACCAGTGAAGCTTAGAAAGGCCATGGCCCTTCTTCAGATGGTAGCGATGAATTGAAAGACTCATTAATCAACAACCAAGTCACAGGTGTGATGGCTTTCCTGCAAACTGCCAACAGACTGTGAAAGTCATATCCAACACAGGAAACTGTTAAACTGGACACATCTATAAACATTCTTAAACTTTTGTCTTTCCATTTTAGTTGAAAAGTACAGCCCTGAAATGTTTTTATTATTGGTTTTCTTTTTAAAACAAAAATGTTTGTTTGTTTTCCAAAGAATACTATTTGGTTTGGGAAACAAAAGGAAAACCTGATACTGTTTTCATCTTCTGCTCATTTTAATACATTAACTGTATTCATTCATTTAGATGGACACACAGTTTTGATTGCAATGATAAATGTAAATTGTTTTAATATTAAATGCATACAAAAGCTTTAACAGAAAAAAACTAATACAGGGATAAATTAATGGCCATTTTCTTCATGATTTTTTCAATTCTTTCGTCTAGTACAAAAATTACCTGGAACAAAAATTCAGTTGTGCTGTAGTGCTGCAATGTAGACAGAAAGTCATAAAATGTTTAAAGTGAAGTGATTTAGAGTGTTTTATTATTTAATCAACCTGCATTGGATATTTCTCCTGCACTAATGGAAAAACCCATTATAGGTAATCAAAGAATGAAATCTCCATACAAGTTTTCTATATCATTCTTCCTTAAACTCTGTGGATACCCCTGGAATGAAGGAGATTCTAGTCAGAGTTCTTAAATCTCCTTTTTTTTTTTCCCTCAGATTATCCTTAAATTGATATACTCCCTGTAGATAAAAATTAATTTTACTCTGTCAAGGAGCAATGAATAGGAATTTGCTGGGATCTTTCCATTTTCTAATTCCTTGGTCTCCCTAATTCTCTTTTTTTTCCAAGTATGGATGCTCAAGATAATAAAAATTCTTCTTTAAAATCTGAAGCATGTGAGAATGATGTCCCACCTTCATCTAAGATCAGGAATTTCTTTATAGAAGCAGTCTGATCTTTCGTTTCCCTCTTTAGAACATCTGTCTTAGTTTTCAACTTCATATCTAGAAATTAATTTTAATTTGCAATCTATATTCTCCACCTTTTTTTATGCCTCGATTCCCAGTTACAGAGTTATTTTGGTTTTACTCAATTTAAATTGATGAGACTGTATGTAAGTGTACTGCCTGCTGGCTCAGCAACACCATAATGCGTTCAAAAGGCAGGGAAGCAATGGTACTGCATTTATTGAGGAGGTAATAAGAGATTATAATAGTAGTATATTAAAAGTGATATCTGCTTTGCCTTTACAAGGCTCTGTAAGCAGATATTTGAATATCCCTGTCTTTAAGATATATCTGTAACAGATTTTATCTGATTACTCAAATGTAGTGCTACTGCTTGTTATTGGAGGGCTTGTTAAAGTATGTACAGCTGTCATGTCATGTCACCCATTTTAGAAAGAACTGTTGTAATTTCATTTTAATGGCAGCATATTTTAAAACAGATTTTACTACTGGGATGAGGGAGATTTGTATTTTGTTTCAAGTTTGACCATAGATTATTGCCTATATTTTTGCCCATTAACTTTCAGTTCTGGCTTTAATTCAGTAATTAAACACTCAAAAAAAAAAAAACCAAACCCACAAAAAAAACCAAAACAAACCACCCCCAAAAAAAAAATTAACAAAAAACTCTAGAATAATACAGAAATGATCCCTTTAATTGTACTAATAAAGACTGTAACAGCTGAATTTAAATACAACTAAACTCTTCCCATTAAAGTGTTAATGAAATTAACAATAAAAAAGTATAATGATTTCTCTTGGGATAATTACATGGGTAATTTAACAGCACATTTGGATAAAAACTGAAAGCATTTATGTGATATATAGTTAAACCTCTGTAAATGGTATATAGAAAATCAAAGGCTTTCTTATTGTCTTTCAAGTACAAAAGAAATCTTTAAAAATGTTAAGTAGTAGCTCCTCTTAAAAAGTAAATTTATCTTTCATTTCTCTCATATTTTCAACATCACATTATTTATTGTTTCATA
>NW_010240154.1:5279-8118 GCF_000690775.1 Eurypyga helias | reverse complement strand
TTTAATGTACTCACTGGTCTCAAAGTCAATGCATAGACAATTGGGTGTTCTGTTGCATAGCTCAGTGGAAAAATAGTTGTTGCATAAGAAATTTTGAGACAATATATTCAGAATTTTAGCAGATAAAAAGAATGGTAATTGAATAATAAATATATTTCCCCCTCTAAATTCCTGTTTGACAGTCACCTTACAGGCATTCTGTTTCAAAAGAAATAAGCCACAATTTCAAATGTGAGCGGACTTTCCGTTAATACAGGAATACAGTATTAAAGATCTTGGTTGAGTCTTTGCTTGCTGGTGATTAGATGCTGTGATTGCCCCATGCCATGTACAGCAATTAAATTAATCTGGTAGAGGTTCCTTAATTCCAATTTTTTTTTTTTTTTTGAGAAAAGAGCTCCTTCTCCAGGATGTCTCTGCTGCACTGAATCAACTGCAATTCACAGAAGGAAAGGTAGTTCTCCAGTAGGCCAGGCACAGGTTATTTATTACTTTCATTAGGTCATAGTCAGCACCTTAAACTCATCCAGAGACCGAGGGGGTTTCATGAGGATCACAGAGCATCTGATAAGTATATACTCTGTTTATTGTGTGAATTGATGCTTGCTGCAAGTGTCATTTTTCTACTTTTTTTTTATTATAGCCACAAGCTGAAATGTGTTTGCCAGCTCTCTCCTTCTACAACCCTTGAATGTGGTTTCAGAGAAACAAGCGGAAGCTACCTATTCAGAATAAACCATGCATATGACTCAGGCTAAGGCCAGGCAGATTTTTCTAGATGCAGCCCCAACTCTACTCAACATTAGTTGAAGCATCAGCCTATATTAAGCAAAGACAAGCAAAAGACACATGATCATAAGTCTTTCAAATATAAATCGCCAGTGCCAACAGCAAAGCTGTCTCTCTCTTCTTTCTAATAATCTGCTAAAAATTCCATGTGTGCCTTGAAGATCAGCAATAACAGAATGGCATTTTATGGTAATCCAAATGTGAGACCTCTCCAGGAAAAGAGGTAATTACCATTACTACCAGACACTGAAAAATTAAACGCACTCTCAAAATTGGCTGTATTAGACTTAGAGAGAACATTTCTATTCGCTTTTGCCAGTATCTGCAAACAGCCTAACAAGATCTCATGGAGTGAAGGTAGGTGACAGTTACAGCACCGATTCCCTGGACACTTCTCTGTGTGTCACAAAGAGGTCATTGACCTCTGTCTATCTAAACTTCAAGTCCACATTGTCATAGTTCAAGGTGAACTATGACATTCAGGTATTTTGAAGTTCGGCTTAAAGATTATTCTCCAATATCAAGCCTGAAACAGAATGGTTTTATACTAACCAGTGTTAGTTAACCAGCATTGGTCTATAATTTTCTGAGCAAGAAAGATTCGGGGAATAGTTAGCTGGCAAAGGGTACTGCTTTTCTCCATTACTTTTCCACCAGGAAAGGTAATGAGCCTTGAAGAAAGTTTGTGTGCTGGAGCTTTCATAGTTTTCATAGTCTTCATTATTGCTAAAGTTTTTTGGTAAAAAAATTTAGGAGATTCTGTGATCTTAAGACCAATGCTTTAGTTAATTTTGCTAGAACATAAAGGAGGTACTCTAATGATTTAGAAGTATAAATGTTACCGATCTGTTATTTACTGATGCTTAGATCAGTGAGGATTGATTTTCCTTTGCAGAAACTATGCTTCTTATACCATGATCTTTTAATTCTTCCATCAGTTTGTTTTAATTGTATTTGTAAATGGTTTTCCAGCCCTGTTAAAAAAAAAAAAAAAAGGCAAACCCAAACATTTCCTGTTTAATCAAAAAGAAAATTATTCTTTGTACCTCTAATTATTACTTGTTTTTACAATTTTCAGAAACACATGCGTGTTCCCTCCAACCTTGATAAATTGCTATGTTTTTAGGCTTTCAGTTTAAGGTCTTCTGACCTTCAGTCTTGTGATGGTGCCTAATATGTATCATCTACTGAAATGAAGAATGATGTATTTTTGACTCCTGCAGAATATAGAATCGCATTATAGTACAGTCCCCATTGCTTAGTTCTCAGCTGTTTTAATTTTAATTCCAGCTTCCTGTACTTAATAAGACTATATTAAGAACAACTTTCCTTTTATTAGGTGTGCAACTGATTCTTCTGCAAAATAAGCCCAGCAAGTGTTGAAATTGTAATTCCAAACTATTTACAATTATATTATTTGACCAGTCTATATGAAAATACCTAACATCATTCTAACTAGCATTTGCATAGACTTTATCTTCTTGGTCTGATTCTTTTGGGTAGTCAGTATCCTTTTTGGTAAATCTAGATTTGGTATGATAGCTCTAGAAATGTGTATGTATTCCAGAGTTCTGTCTATATAGTTCTAACTAGAATGGTACTGCAATTGTTGATTTTTTTTTTTCAGATTTATCACTGTATGTTCATTTTTTTGACATAATCACTCTGTTCTATGTAGTTTATAGGTGACCATTCAGTCTCTGAAATATATGAACTAATCCATTATGATTCTGTAGTATCTTTTATATCAGGGGTGGGGAGGTGAGGTGGAGTGCCTCCCTTTTTCTTCTCTGAGTATATATAGAAGTTTGTTGAATATGGAGAGATGGCTGCTTTGTTTTTCAGTTTTATTTTTATATTATTCCTGAATTTTACATTGCTGACTCTAGAGCTCCTACCAATGCTACATGTATTTTTCTTCTTTTTTGTGTTAACAGTCTCATTTACAGTGATTAAGAGAGAACACTTTCTGTTCATGATGGCCTTTTCATGACATTTTCTACTGTGTTTTCTGAAGTTTGTCAAATTTCGTTTTCTCATTTTTATCTCT
>NW_010240154.1:0-5237 GCF_000690775.1 Eurypyga helias | reverse complement strand
GGATTAATGAGTGATTAATCCTTTTATTCCATACTAAAACATAATCCTGAAAAAGCTTATTCATATCCTCAATCTAATGAGTTGTTTCTGTAAATTCAATACAATAACTGGAATTCAGCATATTAGACTAGCTGGGTCTTGAGAAGGCGGGTATTTGGAATTAGCAGAGTTTCTTTGGCTATCTATTTGTCTTGAGGTTGCATATCTTGAGGTTGCATAACTGTGGTGTGCAAACAATCATTTACCTGCCCCCCAGTACATCGTCTTGTCCATGTAAGTGCACTGAAAATACAGGGTATAGAAATTTTAATTAAAAATTGAGTTATAGCTTTTATGGAGCCACACTAGGTATTCTGAGGGTGCAGTACCCTTTTGTTCTGTAAAATAAGACAATAGTGAACTACACCATTAGACTGTCCATTAAATCTAGTCAATCCCAAGAGCAGTTTTGAGACAATTTTTTTCAATTTGATTCAGTTATAATTTATTAGAAATTATTCCTGAATTTCAGTAATAGACTCTACATATCTGTTCATATGAGGACAAACCTATGTCCTTACAAGATAATGTGTTACAAGTGTCAGAACAGTAAGTATTTAAGTGAATATTTACTGTAAGGCAGCAAAATAGAATTTTTAAAAGTGATACTCTGTATCTCAAGGAATAGATTTTGAAGTGCTTTATTTTAATCTGAAGAAAGTACTATTTAGTTTTTGGTTGTTTTTTTTAGAAAAACATCTAGTAATATACATGTAATCTTTTGGTTATTTTATCATCTATTGTTTTGGAATGTTAATTGTTAGATGAAGTGAAAAATAGAGTTTAAACAACATGCTAGTTCCTCCCGCTGGGCGAAGAATTAGCAAAGTCATGGTTTCACAAAGTTGATGTCAAATATTCCTATGGTTAATGTGATAAAGAAATTAGAATGAATTTTTCTAACTGCATAGTAAAAGCTTAGGAAGAAGGATGAAAAAAAAAAAGATAATTTTTCTGTTGCTTAAAATACTTTTCTCATAGTTTATTGAAATGATAAATAATAAGACTGATACGTGGAACAAGCTTTGGTATAACTGAATTAATTTTAAAAGAGCTGGG
Organism: Eurypyga helias; assembly: GCF_000690775.1. NCBI lineage: Eukaryota > Metazoa > Chordata > Aves > Eurypygiformes > Eurypygidae > Eurypyga > Eurypyga helias. The sequence continues at coordinate 4,139 of NW_010240154.1, read as the reverse complement.
TTTTATAAGGAGTGGGCACCCTGAGAACTGAGTGTTTTTTTCTTTAATGGCATTTTCTCAGCATCCAATAATAACATTAAAATAAAGCTTTTATATCTTCTGAAGCAGACTTGTCAAGCTCTCAGTGGCATTTTATAATTGGGAAAACTAAAGGTATGCTTTAACTCTCCGCTGTTAAGCATCTGTATGGAGGTCTTTGCATGCTTATTTTTCTCCATAGTTTTAAATGTGTGGGAGAATTTGATCAGTGTCCTTTTTATATTCAAAATGAGCCAGCTTCTGTCTCAAAACTGTCTTATTGTCATGATGTCACTGCATCTCAAGATTTGTGACCTTTTGCTCCATATGGATTCATGGTAGACCTCGTGTTTTCGCAGGCTCGATTGCTTTTGTCCCCCCGCTAGGGGGTATCAAAGCCTTTTGGACTAAAGTGTCACAAATTGGCAGGTTTGCAAATAAATAAATAAATGGAGTAAAAATTATATACTGAGAGTACCCAACAACAACTGAATGCACCCAACAAAGAAACAAACCTAAGGTTTATGTATAGTAAGGACCGCCAGATGTCGCAAAGACATCATTCGTGAAGTGTTTTTTTATCCAAAATGTGGCACTTATATGAGGAATAGTAGTATTGTGTCTGAGAGTTGCAGAGGCCATAACAGGTCAGTGAAATGTCCTTCAAGCATTTGATTTTTACATTTGAGAATAGGCCAAGATGAAAAGATAACCACATATCTGACATTGACGTTACTACCATTTAGACAACCGATGCAATTGCCTTAGTCAGTGGGATCAATCAGACCTTTATTACTTTGAGAACCACATAAAAGATTTAGTTTTGGTTTTTTATTATAAAAATGAAGGTTCTGAACCTCATCAGATCACAAATTTCTAAATGTAAAATTATTATAATATGTATATAGTTTATTTTCTCCTTTTAAAATTTGAATACTATAAAAAACATTTAAAAGAATAACAAGTAGTCTTGAAAGAATTTGAGCTGAGTTGAACAGTGTGCATAAATTGTCAGGTTAACAAGTAGAACTTGGAAAGAAGTATTTGATGATTGATTTTTTATTGAGACAGAATGAGAATGATAGTGGATAAAGTGATTTTCCTTATTGAGAGAAAATATAGTGTTTTTCAACATGTCTTCAGTATGAATGGAAGCCCTGTCAAAAAAACTGAGCAACACATAATATCTTTTAAAAGGTAAATTAACATAAGTATATCACTTAGTTTATGGATCAAATTTTACACTTGTCAGTTTTATTCATAATGTCATAAAGTTTATATTGTAAAGATAGTGTTATTACCTTTGTTATGTCCTGGAAAAGCCTAATATTAACTGAGTTCATTGTAGAATTTAAAGTATATTCAGCTGAAGGAATGCCAGTGCAGAAAATTAAGTCCAAAATATGTATTCATGTGCAGATCTTAGTCAAATCCCTAGTAATTTTAAGTACTTGAAATACATTATTCAACAAGTAACCTGCTGTACGCTTGCGTTTAATGGGCTCTGCCTGAGTATACAGAAGCTGTCAAGATAAAATATGGAACATGCATCATTCTAATTCAATTATGATTATTCCTAAATAATAAAATAAATGTGTGTTCATGTGTGTTTGTGTTGTATGTGGAGATGTGCAATCTTTATTGCTAAGATTAGTTTTGAGTTTATTTCGTATAATTCTCACTGATTTCTGTGTTGCTCAGGTGTATGTGTATACACCACATATATACAGAACATTTAAATATATAGATTATGTTTATTCAAGCACTGAAGATGTTCAAAATTTTAATTGAATTTATACTGAATGCATATATGTATACTTTACATAAATTTCTGCTTCCTCATGGTAGGCATTAAAAAAATAGCTATATAGTTATGTATATATATATTTGCATAATTGTTATTAAACATGTTAAATAGGCCTTGGACTTTCTCCTAACTTCTAGTAAAAGGCTTGTTGAGAATTTGTGTGTGGAAGCAAGCACACCTCTATCTCTGATAATGATTTTGATGTCATTTGTCGTTTATAATTGTGATGTCAGCAGAGTTTTTAACTTAAGAGGCAGTTCCCTAACTTAATAGACATAGCTGAGTATTACTCCACAGATACCAAATTCTTTAACTCTATGTTTTAAGTCTCTGCGTAACAATCAAGGGGTTTTTTTGGTCATGGGCTTTTAAATGAAGATATATTTGTTTATGTGTATGTTTCTGTACTCTGCTTTTAAGCTACATACATATGAAATACTCTGTGTTTTGTTCTAAGACTTTATGTATATTTAACCTTTAATTTAACTAGCAGGTTGTAAGATTTCCATAAAAAATAGATGAGCTTTGAACTCACTGAATGTTATTGGTGTAGAACAATCAATCATTTCTAAAGGTTAATGGTGTTAAAAACAATGAGAACATATGTCTTATTTTTAATACTGTTATATTAGTAAAATTATTTAGCATAGCTAAGGAATTTGTATCCTGTTCTGTGTGTTAAATTGGGATTTACAGTTTTTGAGTAGCAGATTATAGGTTTTATTATCGAAGTTGAAGGGAGGAAAAAGACAAATAAGTATTTATATAAACTTTTTTACTATGAATAAGATAATTGGCAGTAGGGTAGCTATAGCATCTTTCTAGAGCTAAGTTGATCTGGAATGTATTACAGTTTTTTGAAATGGTTTTACTTTTCTCCATCCCTTTCTGCTATCTTTTAATAAAATATGACTTATATAGGTGTTATCCTAATTACATCATACACACAATTTCTGAATGAAATACAAAGTCAGTACTTGAATGACAGTGTGGCAGGGGGGCAGCGAATTTCAAATGGTAAAAACCTGCTGTGGTAACAAAGACTGAATCCATCCCTATGTTGCATAGCTTCCTGATCATATCTTTAAACCTGATAGTAACAAAGAATATTTATTTGTTGCCGAGCTATTGTAGGATTTATTTCTGAACTCAAATCCCAATTATCAAGAAAATTGCATCCTCTTTATCTCGCAGAAGGGTATACTGCATCACAGCATATTTGGTTATTTGGTACTATAATATTGTTACCTTGCTTGAAACACATGGTCCCTCTTGATATACAAGAAAAAAACTGAATCCATTTCAATAAATTAATAGGGATGAGAATCCCAATCCATCGTTCCTTTCAGAGGTTCACATACATTGTAATGAAATGCATTAGGAGTTTTCTTCACTTGAAATCCAAATGAGACCCATTTTGGCTCACACCCTTGACAGTCTCTTTTATAAGCACTGCTGTCTCCTGTTCATGTGTGGGCTTAGTAAAATGCTTCCTTTGTAAGATGCACAGAGACAATATAATGCCATGAAAGATGAAGGTGTCAAAACACAAAGTTAGAGGCAATCTAATCAATGCCTCCTGATTTAGCCTTTGAAGGCTCTCTTCATTAAAACTCTTTAATTGTGAGGCTTATCTTGAGGTAGAGCTGTTACTTAATATTTTTCAGTGTCATTCTTTGGACAGTCATTTGTACCTTTTAAACGTAATTTCAATATTCATTGTTTAGTAAATTGGATGCCTTGTTAGCAATAGTGGTGGTATGAATGACTTGCATTCAAGTGATTGAAGGTAATAGTGTATAAATGCTTGGTTCTGTCCCCCTGAATTTTTATGTTTTATTTCCATGTATGTCATTATAAAATGTATGTTTTTCATTATGGGTCTTTTTATTTTTATGTATAGGAATGTAGGTTAGAATATTTTAAAATTTTGAGTAGAAAGAATTCTAACTGAATCTTGTTGAACTTTTTAAAATTTTCAGATTCAGTGCAAACATAAATTCTGTGTAACTGGTGAAAAATGTGATCTCAGATTACATTATTCTAAATAAATTCTGAAAATGTATGAGATAAAAAAAGATGGCAATATAGGCCCTTTCTTCACAAATGATCATAAAGTTGGTAGTTGTTGCTAGAAAGCAACTTCTTGAAATTGGTTGAAAACAAAGTGTGTCTGAAAGCATATAATTTGTAAAATGCTTTTAAAATAGATACTTAATTTCCATCTGAAAACTGCCAACATAAAAATACATGAAAGCCTACAATACAAGTAATCTTTTTTTTTTTTGAGCCAGATGACCTATTTTGTTTCTAA
>NW_010240153.1:0-3084 GCF_000690775.1 Eurypyga helias | reverse complement strand
TATATATATATATATATAAAACCTCAGCTGATGCCCTGCATTACAAATTACTCTGTGACTCCACAGCACTGAAGTGGAGAGAATGACGCTCGACTGCCCAGAAACCAGGATTTTTTGACCAGAAAAGACTTTTTCAGAATTAACGGCATGAAAAGCGACCTGAAATGACCAAAGCCTGATAAATGACTGCTAAAAAGACAAGGAACCCCATTAGTCACAGTTATCTGTCCGGAGCTGCTACAGTACCCGCAGATGGAGAAAGAAGTGACCTGGCAATGGGTGGAAACAACTCAAACTAGGCTAAAAATCCCCACCTAGGAAGCAGGGCTAGCTGTGGCCAGGCTGCTAGTCACACCTGAGTGAGCCAAGTCAAATCTCACCTGGGCAAACCTATGTGACACTTCAAGGACAACGCTGAAGAAGTCCTTCACGTACACGTGCTAGTATGCCTGAATTGCCACGTAAGTTTTCCAACAGTTGGGCACAGGAGAGGAGAGAGAACAACCTCGTGTTTTCCACAGCCACATAGCTATTAGCTACTGATTTACCTAGGAATCTGAGAGTTGTGCCATATTCCTGAGCATGAGATAGTCAGCAACATGGGGACAAACACCTTGTTCCTTACTCTGCTCATTATTTTAAGATGAAACGCACAGTTTAACTGCTGATAAAATATTTATAAATGAGACAACATCCTGTGGAAGAGAAAATGAAAAAGGCAGCAGGATCCGAGGGGAGAATACAGGTTAATTCAAAACAATAGTGGAAATATAATGATACAATTAGAGTGGAAAACAAATCTAGAGGTAATGAAGCACTATATTAAACTAAATGTCACTGTGCATTCCCACCGTGTAGGCATAATTCTCACAAGAATGCCTTAAATAACTGATGAACACCAAGACTGCAATTTAAAAAACTAATATCAAAGTCTACTGTTCAGGACTGCTAATAAGATTTCTGCAGTTTAATAGCTTTTCTCCCTAAAATAGATTTTGCTTAGCCATATAACTAAGCTCGCAGATCTCTGCTCTCAAACTTCTAGGGCAACTTCCACGACTGCACTAAAATATGCACCACGCTCCTAGGTCTGGGAGACAGATTTACTGCCACAGAGGCTGGGCAAAGGGAAGGTTAATTTTTTCAGTAACTCCTCTCAAAAAGACTCGGTTATAATGTCCACCAGCTCTGCTCCAGTGCGCTGTGATAAAACAAAGGTGTTTATTTACCCATGTATGGATGGAGAGGAATGGAACCCCGTGGGGTGAAGTCCCAACAGACCCATCTATCACGTCTCTCTACTCCAGCAGAGATTGGTGGTCTCAGATTTCATGAGCTCTATCCTTGCTTGCAATCCTCTGCTGCAAGCGAAGGGCTGACTCAGTTTACAGCACAGAAAGTCCTAAGCATCTGCCAAGGAATGCTAGATGATGAGAAAATAAAGCAGAGGTGCTCAACCTTGTTTTAATTCAGCATTTACGTACACAGTGTTAGAGTGATGAGAGAAGATAAAATATTCATGAAATACCAACCAACTTGCTACAGTTCAGTTTGCAAATAGTGTAAAGACTGCCTAATTAACATTCACTTCAATAAGAAGGTAAGAAAACAGCAAGGGTTTATCAAACAATGTTAATCTAGGGGTAGATACACATAAACTAACTCTCATTTGACCTCCCATTTAACGCTGTTTTCTCCCTACTTTTTCTGTGTGCTTCAGTATCCCAAACCACCTAGCCATGATCCTGTTTTGCTTTTATCCATCATCCTGCCCTTTTTTTACTTCTCAGGAGTAGGTCCACACAACAGTGTGATACACTCGCAGTGATAATCTGTGAAATCCATTGGTGGACCTTCTGAAATCTGTCTGTGAATATGAATAGCTAGTCTGAAAGCTGTTTTCTCATCAAATTTGTGTATCCACCCCAGATTGCCAGGACGGACACCCATCCACCCCAGACCAGCAATGATCATGAGCCATGACATTCACTGGCCCATTACATGAGTCACTACATTCAGCAGCTGTTTCTTCTTTGGGAATTTCCTTGGAAATAATTTATTTCCTTATTGCTCAAGCAATAGGTAAGTATTTCCCATCCTTGAGAAGGGGGAATGCGCAAAAATAAAGAGGAAGGAAAAGCTACATCCATATGACAAAGACGAGCGGCAAAGGAAGGTTTCAGATGTCGGAGGGAGATGTAGGAACCAACCTTCAGGCGAGAGGGAAAGTGGTGCCTGTAGGGCAGGTGGTCTCAGACAGCAAGGAGCTGCTCTCATCTCTGCCAGAGGCCGGGAAGGTTCACCCTGAGCAGCCTTGCCCACCTGCCATCCCAGACTCTGATGTGCGAGAGCTTGCATGTGAAGGACAGCCCAAACAAAACCCAATACACTCAGGAATGAATGTGACTGATTTCAGATGATTTCTAATCTCTTGTGCTTTATCCCTACGCAAACACAACTGTGTGCTTAGTAACTCCACGCAAGATCTAACCACCTTTTCTTTTATTTTTAAACGTGGTTAATGCTCCTGACCGCCTGGCTCTGCAGAAGTAACCCGTGAGTCGCAAGGGTATCACCTGCGGAGAGAGCCCACAACAGGCTGTTTGTACTCAGACGGGATCTCAGGAGTGACCTCTGGGGATGGGATAATGGGTGCAAATTTCAGCGACGGGGAGGAGTCAAGGACACACATACCCTGGGAAAGCCAAGGGAGGAGTTACTGGACAAGGACACACATACCCTGGGAAAGCCAAGGGAGGGGAGGGTGACTGGTGCCTGGGATCTTCCTGTTTAGGCTCCAGACACGTAGAGCACCTGGGATTCCCCATCCAGCAAACCTTGCCCTCAGGAGGACTCTGGATCGACGTTCCACATACATACACGTGCTCATGTGACCAGCCAACAAACACTGAACAACTGGCTTTGCTCCATTACTTTGTCCCATAACGCAGGTACTCCATAAACCCAACCATACGCAGTGTCCACTTCATTTAAATTCGCTATTGTATTACTGTTCCCAGACTAAAGCAAGCACGTTGACATCTAACCATCAACTGCAGCACATATAGAATCATAGAATCATAG
>NW_010240152.1:0-853 GCF_000690775.1 Eurypyga helias | reverse complement strand
GGTGGTTTTGTAAATCCTCAATTGCTGTGTATGTGTGCTAGAATCCGTGTTTCTGGTTCGGGTGTTTCCTTCGGCTGTTGCTGTCGACCCGAAGGATTTACCGCGCTCGCCTGGGCGCGTGTGACGCTGTCTGAGCTTCCTCCAGGCCGGTGCCCGCGTTCCCCTCGTGCAGCGTTTTAGTTGGCTCTTCTCGTCGGCGCCGTCAGCATCGGCACCTCCCGAGGCCGAGCCTGTTTTTAACGTGCGGTTGGGAGGACTTGGAACGGGGTTAAAGCAGCTTGTTTCTGGAAAAACAACCAAATCCATCTGCAACCTGTACCAACTTAAAAATTTTATATTTGAGAACCAGAGGTTTATTTTTATGGAGCTTCAGTTATGGATACAGTTTCCAAAAAATGCAACTTCAGCTGTAAACAGACTGTGCATCAATGGGTTTTGTTCTGATTGTTATCGAGTACAAACTGTTCCGACGATACGTTGAGCTCGAGTCCCTCCAGCCGTCTTGTTCCCGACTCCCTGGGCACCCGGAGCGGGAGTGGACGGAGGAAGCGGCGCCTGACGTGGCTCCTGTATTTTGTGTCAAAACTGTCCGAAACCGAGACTCGTGTGCAGTAGGTTCATGCTTTAACTGTTGACATGGTGCCACGTGTTTGTACTTGGTCTGGCCTTGCCAAGGTGCTACGGGAAGTTGAAACAAGTTAGGAAAATAAAGCTGATTTAAAAGAAAAAAGCCACTACCCAAACCCCGACCCCCCAGCTCGTCCTTGTGTGTGTGACCGGCCTTGTCCTCTGGCCCCTGCGGACTGTGCCCCCCCGGGGCTGGGTGGAGCTGGGGGTGGCCTCCCACAGCCCC
>NW_010240151.1:684-1177 GCF_000690775.1 Eurypyga helias | reverse complement strand
ATGTTTCCCCTTTTCCAGTCAGTAGAAATTTCACCAGACTGCCATTAACATGTCCACCCACCCTACTCCATGTTACAGTCCAAATTAGCAAAAAAAAATTAAGGTTGCATTCCCACTAGTATTATCATTCCAAACATTTTCAAATCACTGCCTAATCAGCTCCCTTCTTGTTTCAGATTGTCAAATACCTAAGCAAGCTATTACTCTTCCTTACAATACTAATGTGGCTTTCCAGATATACAGCATCAGCAAAAGCCACGGATGATGTGAATCATTTTTTCTGATATGCATGGGTAGCATATGAATAGAAGTCTAAAGTGTTTTTATGCTGCCCATCAGAAAATCAAATGATGTAAAAAAACCATCTCAAAACTCTATAGTACAGACCAATGTACTTACTACTCTGTGGATCTACTTTCTGATGGGAAAGGAGGAAACAAAAGAGTGGAAAGACTCTTTCCTGACTGATCCTGAAATGTTTCCATCTTCTTTT
>NW_010240151.1:0-383 GCF_000690775.1 Eurypyga helias | reverse complement strand
AAAAAAAAAAACAAAATACAAAAAAAAAAAGCCATATCCATGTGAAGAAAAAAAAAAAATCCACATGAAGGAAAAAAAGAAAAATAAAATAAAGGATCCAAAAACCTGTGCCCAAAAGCAGAGAAAAAACTCCTTCGTTGTTTTCTTCTTCCCTGAGGAGAGAGAAGAAATTTCCAACCCTTCCTTACAGATCAATTTAGACTAACAAAAGACATGGCTTCCCTGCTAATAGCCCACCACGAAGTTGAGCTTCCAGCAAGGTATTTCCTAGTCTTCGCCCTTCCACCTTCGGAGTCACTTTTTTTTTTGCAGACACTTTTTGTGCCTTGCAGAACTGGGGGCCGTACAAACTGACCGCTGACCTTGATGTATCATGGAATGAA
>NW_010240150.1:0-3299 GCF_000690775.1 Eurypyga helias | reverse complement strand
CTCTCTCCTGGCTGAATCCAGCACAACATTAATTAACCTTTCTTTTATTCCACCATATTATGAGTAATAACACAATGGAAAGTCTAGACAATATGCTCATTAACTTTTCTATTCTTTGACCCAGTAAGCTGTCAAATTCAAGCAAAAGTATTTCATATAAGCTTCATTTGTCTCATTTTTTACTCGGTTATTTGCTCGGCATAAGAGACAACTTGTTTCTGATACATGAAACAACAATTCTGTAACAAGTACTAACCTGAAATTCTCTTTCGTACCTATTTCCCCATAAAGTGGCTCATTCAATCAAGGAAGGCTTTTAAGCAGATAGCAGAGCTGCAGCCATGACTATGTGACAGTAATGAGACTAGACAGCTTAAAACCTTGATATTGTTTCTGCTTCATACCCAGGCTGACACCCCACTGAGATCCTTCCACATTTGCCTCCGTTTATGGTACTGCAAAAGGCACAGCTCTTCACAAATAACAACATTAATGAGATTTTCTATTGGGATGGCAATACCTTTTTCTATTGAGACCATTTGGATGCTACTATTTGCCTAATTATTTCTCTCAATTAATTCTACTGGCAGTTACAGATCTTCAGTTACATAAATACTCTGCTGTGTTTGCTCAATTAAGTGGACAGATTCCTGTAACCCAATATGTTAACACTAGGATAAAAACAGCTGTATAACCTCCACTCAGTACAGAAATTAGTGGAGCTCTCTAAAGGAAAAGCATATCAAAGTGTCTATTTTTTCCCCAATATAAGTAGTTCCTTATAATTTTCTAAAGTATATATTACAAGTCTTTCTTCTATGTTCCAGAGCTGGTAGAAGGTAACACATTACCAGTGAGTACAGAACAGTATCTCTTTGTATAGCTACATGACAAGGAGCTTTAATAAGACTTTACCTCACTGAATGATATGGCTGAAGTCTTTAAAGGTTGAGGGAATGCGACGTTATTCAGCACTTACACATATAGCTGGGAATGACAAAAATCCACTTGTGTATAAGCGTACGTATTTTGTCTTTCTGGCTTCCAGTCCAGTGGAGAGACAGATCCCTCATTTCCCTAACGCTTTAGAGCAGTCTGCAGTGCTGGCAATGTTGGCCTTGTCTCATGAGGTCTGGCCAAAATCCACTTCTGGGACATCCACAGAAAAAACGGATTTATGCCAGCAGGAAAAAGAACTTCATCCTCCAAAGGGACAAACTCTCTACAACTGACCACACAGCACACCTGAAGTCAGACAATGACAACTGCCAATGCAAGCTGCTGCGCAGACAGACCATGTATCACCCCAAGCACTCCGCCCCAGACGACCCAGTCCACGTAATATATTAGGTCCAATGCATGCCTCGGGCATGCACCTTTTTTCAAACAACTATAAACAATGCAGACAAACGTCCTCTGTAACTCCACGTCACCGCTTGCCATACTTCCCAACAACCTTGCTTGGTTTGGCGCATGACATAAGTATTTGCCTTTTGAGGCCAGAATTATGTGCCAGCAGGGGAATACTTTAGCACGACAGACACAATCAGGTTTTTTGAAATCTAAAATTTGTGGACATGTTTACAACTAGTGGCTCCTTTAAATTCCATCCTGAGCTACACAGAGTGTCTTGGGGTGCCTGGTTGTGACTATCTGGTTATATCATGGGTTTGAAAATTCTCAGTGGTCGTATCGAGAAAGACTGCCATTATAGCAAAGTAAAACAAGTGTTTTAACTCCATTGCATTTGGACAGTTCTCATGATTACTGTGCTTTTGAAACAAACACCTTATGACACACGTAGAGACTGCTCACAATGTCCCTATTGACTCTCCCTTATCACAGACTTATTTAAGTTTCCAGTTGGACGCCATCAGCTTTGAAAGAGCTGGTGAAGTATTTTAATGAGGTGCTGGCTTAGAGCTCCAATTCTAATACTCAAAAGGAATAACATTTGATAACTTCCAGCCTCCAAGGCTACATGACACACATTACTTTTTAAGAATGGCATTATTTAATAAACAGGATTATTTAATGTTACAAAACGGAATTAGACTTTCAATTCTCTAGGACTGCAAAATTATTTCAATATTCATTAGCTCTAGGTTTTCCAAACATTATAAATACTATCAATTCTATTAAATGCATAAACTTCCAACTCTGTCAGTTAAGAATGCAGTTAAGAAAAAATCATGCCAATTGACCAAAATCTCACAAGATAAAGGTGATACTAAGTGCTTTCTGAAGGACACATTCCAGTTAATACAAGACTCCTGTTTAATTGTCCAGCAATGAAGTGCATGCTATTACTTGGCACTCTGCTTATTTGGAATTGTACAAACAGAACTACACCTCAGTATGTTAGGCATGGATTTTCCATTGGTCATCACAACGTAAATAATGTATCTTAAAACCCAACTATAGACAGAAGAGATCAAACACACAACCAACAAAAGAAAGCTTTCAATTTTTATCTCAACAGTTATGAAGCAGGTCAAATCTTTCCAGGATAACCTTCCACAAACATCAGATTCCTTACAACCAGATAGCTTCCTCTTGAAAATGAATGGTTCAGAATGTCTTTGTCCTGTATTCATCACAAAGATGTAGTCTTGGTTCCTAAAGCGAGGTGTAGATACTTCTTTCCTCCAAACCTAATCTAATCCTTTGTATTCAGGACACCAAAAGAACTCCTTTGTAGAGTTCTTTTCCACACCTATTAGCTTCTACAGCCACATTTCTTTCAGTTCCTCATACATATATGTTTAGGGTACAGCATGTTTGATTTAAGCCTACCTGATTCGGTATTTCATTTCAAACACAGTGCAGAGAACAGGTTTATTGCCCTGCTACAAGCCAACTTTGGCTTCTTTCCCAGCACACATATACCCTCTTGAACATCTCCCCTTCACCCAGATCAGCACATAATCCTCCAAACTCATTTCAGCAGGGATGGCAAAACTCAAACTCAGCTATAACTTTTAAAATAGATGCCTTCTTGCAAATACCTGGATGCTGTATTGAAAAATACATTTTTTTCCCCCCCCTAAACCTGCTTGTCCATATTCCACAGGCTATGCTTTACTCTGACCACATTTAGAGAGGGTCATCTTACCATATTTTTTACCAGCCTGATCTATCTTCCCAAGATGGTCTGACTGGTATATATCTAATTAAACTCTCAGATTTGATCTCAACTTTTATTTAACTTTGAAGTACATTGCTTTTATTTAAGACTTGAAGTGTTGAGGGAGTTAGAGGTGGAGAGACACTCGTGCTGGGTTCAGCCAGGAAAAGAG
>NW_010240149.1:0-868 GCF_000690775.1 Eurypyga helias | reverse complement strand
CACCCGCATCCAAGGCCAGGGAGGCAGCAGGGGAAAATCCCTTTCTTTTGTTTTTCCTTTTCTTGGAATGAAAACACGGAACAACGGAGGAAAAAAAAAAAAGTAGGTGGCGGTCCTTCCTTTTGTCTGCGGGAGAAGGAAGAAGACAGGAAAAGCCCGATAGTCCCAAACTCCTCCAGATGACTATTATTTTTGCAGCAATAGGAGAGGATCCTTCTAGTGCATTTCACTTGTCTCCATGTGCTAAAAAGTTGTACAATAATTTCCCCTCATTAGCTTCATTATAAGCTATATTAGCAACAATTAAAAACGCAACATGAAAATGAAAAGACCAGGCGCGCAAATTGCAGCAAGACTCATTTGGCCTGCATTCCCCCTTTCATAATTACCAGGGAAATGAATTGAAAAGCACGCCCCTGCCTCAGTCCTGGTTGCTACAAGATGAGAACAATTAGCAAACTCCTTTCCACCACCTAATTTCGCGTGGTAACAAAATGGATTTTTCCCCATGAATGCCTAGCCGGCCTATTCATTATCTCTCCTCTATTAGTAATTTTCTGCTCCGTATTCAGCTAGCCAGCTCTTAATTTCCTCCTGTCTTGCAGTGTACACAGTGGCTCTTATGTCAGGCCCGGTCCATTTTTATCTTGTAATCATAAAGGCCACCAAAGCAATTATCGCTGGTCTTGACTGTAAAAGCTTGTCATTAATTAGCCTCCTTGCCTTCAGTGCTGCGGATTAGCCGTGGCTGAGGCTGAGTTAATGGAAATGCAGGTTCAATAAGGCTCCCGGATTTTCTTGCCTGGATGCGCCGAGCGGAGGAGGATTGCCGGGTTTGTAAACCCCGGGCGGCGGGGGGCGGGCGCAG
>NW_010240148.1:0-936 GCF_000690775.1 Eurypyga helias | reverse complement strand
ACCAGCGGAAGGCGATGGTATTTTAAGTCCATTGGGCTCCAGCCCATTAAATTAACCAAACGGGCTCGGTTTTAGTCCCCTTGGAAGGAGGTAAAATCAATGAGACCTCTTCAAATAAAGCCCCCCCGTTTCCCCCACCAAGTAATCACGTCCCGGATCTCCCCGGGTCGTGACTGACGATCGCGTTTTGCCAGTTCGGTTAATTTGGGAGCAAACTAGAATCAATTACTTGCTGTTTAATTTCCAGCGTTCATCCCTAAGCCTCAACCAAAATATTGACCTAGGCGGTTTAGATAAGTTGGTCTCTTGCCATCTGAGCCTCTTCTCGTTTCGGTCCCGCGCGGGGCTGTGTGCGCGTTCCCTGAGCTTGCGTGGGCGCGCAGGCTGCGCGGGAGGGGTGGGAAAGCGCGCACGCTCCTTATCACACACACACACCCTCCTTCCCTAATTTCCCCCACCCCCCGCTTTTCAAGGCAATCCGTGGAAAACACACTTTGGAGTGTGCGGAATATCGGGGCTGATGCGCGAGTCTCTTTGTATGTAAATACCGTGTTTAAGGGGAAAAAAAAAAAAAAAAATAAAATCACCCCCTCCCTCTCTCGCTGACACACACACGCGGAAGGGCCCTCCCCACGCCGGTAATTAACTGACACGTTATACCACTCATCACCAATGGTGGAAGCTCGGAGCTCGCCCAAAACCCGCAATTTCACATCTGCAAACACTGTCTTCATCCACTTGACTTCCAAGACCCGCCCACACGTGGCCAACCTTTCCCGGGTTTAATGTATTTTTTTTCTCCCTCCTCTCGGCAGGTTCATGTGTGGGGACCAGCCTTATATGGACTGTTCGCTCCAGCAATGGCTCGGGTTTTCCAAGCGGCAGGCACGGGTTCGGGGGGTTTAAGCAAGAGCCAGAAGTGATTTTTCCCCCCCC
>NW_010240147.1:366-827 GCF_000690775.1 Eurypyga helias | reverse complement strand
CCCCTGCCACGGTCAGGGACACCTTTCACCAGAGCAGGTGGGAAAGCTTCACCCAACCTGACCCTGACCTGCAGGAAAGCACAAGCTCTTCTAACTCCTCAGAGAGGGGCCGGATTTGTCCTCTCAAACCAAACCGTGCGGGGCAGCGGGTACAACATGCCTGGGCTGAAGCCCTCTCCGAGGAGACAGAGCGCCCTGAATGCCCCAGGGAGGGATGGAGGAAGTGGCAGGCCCCTTCCCTTGCCAGCGCCAGGATTTCTCCTATGCCCCAGGCTGCCCGAACTCCTCCCGCGGCTTCCTGGCAGCTCGGGGATGTTAGACCCTACTCCTGCATCTGGAAGTTCACCCGGCTGCACTGCACAGCTTGGAAAACCCCTTGCAACCCCAAAAGGTTTGTGTCCTCCTGCCGGCAGATGATCTCGGGGTGGGGATGCACCCCTGATCCTGCATCCCAGAAGCCC
>NW_010240147.1:0-347 GCF_000690775.1 Eurypyga helias | reverse complement strand
CGGGGAGTCTTGGAAGACGTCCCAGCAGGGTGGTAGCCTCTGGCATGGAGCTGCTCCCTCTTGTTTTGGGGGAGGAGTACCACAGGGGAGAACCTCTCGTGACTTCTCTGCTGGTGCGGGTGCCAGTGACTTGCCCCTGCCCTGGCACTGAGCACTCCTCGGGGTCGGCTGTAACCCTTCCCCTTGCGACTCCCCTACGTCCAGCACAACGGGATCCATCTCTATCACATGGGCACCTTCATCTCTCCTTCTATAGGAAGAAAATGAGTGATTTTTGTGCTTTCAGTCCCCAAAACATTTGCTAATGCATTTCTTAGAAAACAGAATCATAGAATCTTGTAGATTGG
>NW_010240146.1:0-1851 GCF_000690775.1 Eurypyga helias | reverse complement strand
TTACCTCTTCCCATTCTGTGCCTTGATAAAGGCTATGTCCTCTTTCTAAAGCACGGGCTTAATAAACATTCCTTATTTGTCAATATAAATTACTTTTAGCATGTGTACATTTTTAATGTGTTTTGAGACTTTTATTTTGTTGGCTAGTGTGTTTCACAGCATGTGCCATATTCTTTGAACAGGAACTGCAAGAGCTGTTAGATTGGACAAACAGATGAACATTCCATCCTCCTTGTAAAAAATCTGGAATCTAGTTTATTTGAATACCATAAAGAATAGTTATATAGTTCTAACATTTTCTCTATAATAAAAAACACACACAAAAAATTAGCTGATGTATAATAAAGGGTAATGTTTAAGTACTGAGGAAATTTGTATCTTACGATAATGCAGATATACAGTATGTGGTATGTTGTGATAATGCTGTCAGAGTAAAGGTACAATCTGACCTCTGCATATGGATAGGCTAACTGTCAAAATTCAGGGATCTGGCTAAAGAAATACATATTGGTCTTTTACATATTGTTAAAATTTGGCTTTTGATGCATGACAAGCTTACATGTACATTAACTGTAGTTTGCAGATAGTTTAAGTATCTCTGATGCTTTAGAAAAAGTAGCTAATACCCATTTTTCCCTTTGTACAGAGCAAGCAGCAGAAAAGTGAGGTGAAATTTCATCATTTGAGGAAATGCACAATACCTCTACCTAGTGCTAATAGAAATCCCACAAGTACCTGAATTCTCATAAATGGCACCATGTGTATCAGCACTTTTTAGGTGGTGGCACTCAAGTTATTTTTGCAAGTCAGTATCTGAAAAAGATTGACTTTTCACATAAGAACTTCTTGTCAAATGAAGAATTGTAGACCTTTCTAGGAGTTCTCCTGATTTACAGTTCATATCAGCATACTTTCACTTGGAACTGTTAAAAAATTACTTTTGTAATACAAGCCTGTTGGTTTGTGCCAGGCCTGGAGGGAAATAAAGGGAAGGCAATGAAAAGAGAGTTAAATGAGCCAGGAATTATTATAGTGTTCAATATTTGTATCTCCCATAGAAAGGTAGGCTAGGAGAAGCTCTTGTCACATCATGGGTAAAAATAAAAAAAATCCTCCTGTGTGTAAACATGAAAACTGAAACAACAATGTAGATTTTACATACTGCTGTTTAATAAATTAAGCTATTAAATGAATCACAGATGAGAATTTACTTCTATGAAAGATCTGTTCTGCTTTGGGAAGGGTTTCATTTTGTAAACATATCTGAGTTACACTTTTCAAAAGGCCTCTGATTTCAGAATGAATATTTATTTCTGGAACTATTCTGTACAAATTTGTCATATAGTAAGTTCCCCAGAGAACTGTCCTGACAAGTTTTCCAACAGGGCTTAAAAGAAACATTACACATTGTACGGAAAGAAGAGCCCCTCCTCATTTCCCCATTGGCTGAGGTACTGAGTGTACAGACTTCCCGATTCGCCTCAGACTTTCAAGAGAAAAATGTTCTTTTGGCATAATCAAGATATTCATGGGTTTTTTTAGATATTCCAGATATTCAGGTAGTTAATACATTTAACACATTTGGGGGATAAGATATTCAAGTAATTTACATACTCAAGAGATGACAGTTTTCATTTCCCCATTGGCTGAGGTACTGAGTGTACAGACTTCCCGATTCGCCTCAGACTTTCAAGAGAAAAATGTTCTTTTGGCATAATCAAGATATTCATGGGTTTTTTTAGATATTCCAGATATTCAGGTAGTTAATACATTTAACACATTTGGGGGATAAGATATTCAAGTAATTTACATACTCAAGAGATGACAGTTTCGATATTCTTTCTTATCTTA
>NW_010240145.1:0-7582 GCF_000690775.1 Eurypyga helias | reverse complement strand
ATTATTAGCATCATTATTTTATTTTTTAAATTATTAAACCATTCTTATCTCAACCGACAAGTTCTCTTATCTTTTTCCTCCAATTCTCTCCCCCATCTCACTGGGGAGGGGAAGGTGAAGGAGGGGCTGTGTGGTGCTTGATTGCTCACTGGGGCTAAACCATGACACCAACACTGTATCAGCTCCTGCTGACAGATTTTCACTTCATGTTTTTAACCTTCTGCAGCTGACATCCCATCACCTTTACAGCAACTGAGCTGTCATATGGAAGGCTGAGACTGTGATCAGAGAGCACCAGCAGGAAGACTGAATTTCTGTGGAGCAGAAAGCTGGTGCTTGTGTACATCTACCCGATTATAACAGTAGAGAAACAGAAAGAGCTGCATCTTTACAGTTAAAGAGTGAAATTCTTGTGCAAAACAAAACATATCTTCAGTATAAATCCAGTCTACCTTTCAGTTATTCAACATTCCTTTCTTTTTTGTTTTCTCATTAAACAGGGAAGTTGGGTTGTTGAATGACTAACACAAACTTTTAAGAGGAAAAAAACCCATAAGCAAACATGTGCAAGTCGGCAATCCAAACCACATTCCTATAAAATCCAGGTAAGGCACCAACTGTGTAACTGGGAGCAAAACGGACATCTTGGGAGAAAAATTTTGTTATGAAGGGTGATTTGAGGGAGAGAAAGGCCCACTCTCCAAATTCCCTTAAACTGCAAGCCTCAGGTTTGTTGTTAAAAGCAAGAAGGTAACAGCTCTCTTGCCTACCAGAGGGAGTCTTCTGTTTCCCTTCCTAAGCATGCTGGTGAAATTTCAGGCTGGATGTTTCTAAATCACGGGTAAATACACTAACAGTCTGTCAGTGTTCAGTAGCACAGGGTTGCTGAAGAGCAAGCCCCTTCTCAGCAGCCCAGCTAGATAAATATATACAGCCAGTCACGAAATCCATCATTACCTTGTGATAGATTTTGCAGAAAATGTGACAAACTAGACGTGGGTTAGACATTAGCTGCACTCCAGATTGTAATAAAACGCTCTTCTGAAGCTCCTATTACATGAGACATTATAAAAATGAGATTTTTTACCTTAATACTTAACCAGCATCAACAACCACTAATATTTTAAAACAAGTTTAATAAAAACTATGGGTAGCCCAAACAAGGGCTTAATGTTGCGTTAGCCCCAGGCCATCACTGGGCATTCATTTCACAAGATGAGACAGAGAGAGGTGACCTTCCTGGTGAATTGCAGCTCTGTCTGTAAGGCAGACTTCCTGCCAGACAGACCTCCTTTTCATAGGTGTTACAGCAGCAAACCACTCTCCTCCAGCCTCAGGCCTGAGCGAGTAGCTGCTCACCCATCAGCGGGGGAACTACTCTGGCACAGTGTCCCCAGAGCCTGCAAGAACTCTGCAACTCCTGCAAAACCAGATGCAGAACAACTCTCACCTCAACATTTGAGAGCAGAATGCTAATATAAGCAGCAAAAAACTTGATGGCAGAAGGGGACTGAGGTCCATCAGCATCAGTAATGAGAGTCCACTTTTACCTCAGGATTTAAAAGTTTGGCCAAGTATGTTATCACAGCGCCTGCAATAAAACCATCCAAACTGGAAGTGTCTCTACCCTTTCCTTCTATTTTGCTCTTTCACAGTCTCCTGAAGAAAGGTTCAGTCCCCCTAACGTAGAACTCTACAGACGCTTGCCTGTGAATGAAGGAGTTGGCTAGTGCCAGTCTCACCTGCTCTGGCATCGCTTTTGCTCCTGCCCTCCTCCCCAGCAGCACTGGGAGAACATCGGGACTTCTCTGCCAAGGGGCGAGGGAGATGCGCGATTTTAGCGTAGGGGAAAGGCGAGACCAAGGAACCTCAGCAATGGGGACCTTTATGCAGGAGAAGGAAATGGAGAAGGTGGAGAGGCTGGAGCATTCGGGAGGGACTTAGCTGGGGGAAAAAAACGGCAGAGGAAAGCCCACAGGCAGCTTGTTGGTGGGCAAGTGTGTGCACACCTACATGTGGGGCCCTGTTCTTGCCCAGGGGAGAGGCAGTGTGCAGCCTCCCTCATTTGTGTCAGTTCAGCCCCAAAACACACAAACCCCTCGAGATATTCGTACAGAGAGAAATCCAAGCGGCACCACTGTGCCTTATTCGCACACCTAGACCCTTAAAGTGTGTGCAATCCAAGCAGAAGATGAAAAAAGACAACTGTTCTCCCCTGCAATAAGCAGATACCAGACAAGTGATTAAAAATTTATTCCCACCCTACACACGTTACCCAAAGAAACAACACATACAAAGATCTGTTCATCCCACGATTACACAAGCCTCCGGGATGTAATATTTTGAACCATATGACAAAGTTCAAGATAGTTTATTTGTTAGATACAACAGGTAAATCTCCAAGGAGAGTTCTTGAACGTATGAAAAAAATCATGTCACTTAAGTGACCTCCACGACTTACACATTCCAGCAACAGACTGTATTCATAACGTATCGTTTTAAGGACAGTTACCTTCCCCTTGCAGATCTGCTCCTCTGCTTAAGGAGTCTTGTACTGTCAGACATGGTTGTTTTGTT
The DNA here is from genome assembly GCF_000690775.1 of Eurypyga helias. Lineage (NCBI taxonomy): Eukaryota > Metazoa > Chordata > Aves > Eurypygiformes > Eurypygidae > Eurypyga > Eurypyga helias. Next base: position 5,005 of record NW_010240145.1, on the reverse strand, counting down.
CATTCTACCACTTTACATTTACTTCTGTCTCATCCCAAGCATTGTTGTCATACAAGCTTCCAATTCAGGTGTTGTTTTCCAACGGTAAGAGTCTCTGCGGCCTAACTACATTTTAGAAGAACTTGTGCACAGCACAAATGAATGCAAATGGCTTTCTCGGTGTACGTACTGAAGGATATGCATCCAAAGATTGTCCTGTCTGAACACATCTCTCAGTAGTCCAGGCTGTATTTTTAAGCTGATTGTAGATTTATAAAAACATATACAAAAAGGTATCCTTGGACCAGTACAACGCCTAAGACACAGTTGGCAAAACTGTAAAATTATTCAGGTATCTCGAACTCTGAAATTATATAGAGCATTATGGTGTAAACTTAGGTTACCCAGCGAAATAACTTCTTCTTAAATCAACAACTTTTAACAGAATAAATAATTTAAAAGCTTGAGAAGATCTGCATTGTTTCTTACACAAAGACGTGTTACCTCTAATGTAAAAAAGTGTCATTTCTGTCGGTGGCTGTAGAAGTTAAATACCTGGTTTTGTTCATGTAATTCCCCTATTTAAATCTGCCAGAGGTAGATGAAGATAAAACAAAACCCAAAATGTACAGATTAAGATACTGCAAATAAATTCTAACCCTGCAAATCTAGCACACATATGTTCTCACCAGATTTACTGAAAGCAGTTATTTTTTCTTTCTTTTCTTTAAATAGAAGAGTACTCAACCTCTCCTTCCTTCCACGTTGTCAAAATCAGTGCTTGATACTGGCATAAACTAATTTCCAAAGCATTCCCGAATTAGAGCAGGAGCAGGTCCCACCTCAGACTCTTCATTCGCTCTGGTGAGGTTCCAGGGAGCGTCGGCTGAGGAAAGGCTGCCGACCCAGCACTGCCCAGGCAGCCCCTGGCTTGGTTTTGGCATAGAGAAAACGATAAAGCAGTAACAGAATTTTCTAAAACACGCCTGACTTCACCGACGTCAAAAAGAAAAATTTAAGATGAACTATTAAGGTCCGAATTCCTATTTTTCTACAGCTTGGCCAGTGCCTTCAAGTTTTCCAGTGTCTTCCCTAGTCTCTCCCCACCTGTCATTTTACCTACGGTCTTCAGCCAGAACTCCTCAACGTGCTGAAGCCAAGCACACGTAAGAAAGCATCCAAAAATCCAGGAACGGGCTTGGTGGCCCTGTTTAAAACTGCCAAACAAAAGTATGTTTTCTCTGCATCCCTCACCAGACAACAAGGACACAGCATCACTGCACACCAGAACACCTGCCCAAGAGCGCCTCCAAGTTTCTTCACAACGGTAATACTGGCACGATCACAAAGACAAGAGTCTCTCCCCCTCTCTCTGCGTTGTAGCCATCAGGATCTCATTCGGTATGCAAAAAATACAATTACTTCAGTACAATTTCCACAGCAACCTGAAGGGTGCCTTTTTCTCCTTTAACTTACCATTTAAATTTCACGAAAACGATAGGACAGACCGAGATGGCAAAACCCCAGCATTTTACATCATCCAGTTCGTTTTGTTTAGTTGCAGAATAACGATCCTGGGGGTTAAACTAAAACTGCAGATCCAAATGAACGAGGCAGTTGTGTGTGTCCCAGAAGCAACGCATGTTTAAATACTTGTTTTCCTTCACAATGTTACTCATCTCCGGAAACCCTTGCCTTTATGGACGCTGAACCAATTTACTCTTACTGTTTTCCTGCTCGCTAAGCTTGAAGTGGGTGTAGGCTAAAATGCCCAACAACGTGCAGAGAATCCCAAGGCCTTGATTAACAGACAGTGGATCCTTAAATAAAAGGCACCCTCCCAGAAGGGTGATGCAGAACTTGAAATGTCCAAACATGTTATACCTAGACACCTGTTAAGGATAACAGTATCGCTTTTTGTAAGAAGAAACACGTGGGAGCTTCGTTAATTGCATCCAAAGCACGCGACACGTCACGCCGACTTCAACTCATGCAGCTTTCCCGCACCTCTGCGGCGACGAGAATTAACCTACAGGTAAAGCCTTCCACCCACCACACACTACGGGCTGACGGACACGCCAGCGCTTCCTCAGGGCAGCCCAAGTAATAGCTCTTTGTAGCTACAAAGGTCACGTCAGTAACTTAACCGCCATTATCCGTGCAAACCCGGAACAAAGGGGTGAGATACGCTAAACCGTGAACGTGCTTTTCCAGCTTCATCGTTTAAGATAAAGCGGGAAGGTTACCAAACAGTTTTCCCACAGTAAGTCAGCCCAAGTGAATGCTAACGGAATTCACCTGGAAAGAGGAGAAACCGCCAACGTTACAAAGGATACGTGACAGGTGACGTATTTCCAATGATCCAGTAAATGGACAAGTTTACCATAAAGGCTATTATTCCCGATAGCAGTACCATTATCTGTGGATTAATAGATAAGTCAGTAACCCCACTCGCTTTTGGCCATTTGTAGGTACGTCCCAGCTTACGCAGTTAGTTTCCTTTACTTTCAAAATGCAAAGCATCAGACAAGAAAAACATATGGAGAACAAAAATAGGAACAGCTTCAAATCAGCACAGACACCAGCGAGTGCCTAAGTAGCTCGGGGTACGATGTCCATAAATACACACCCATACAACCACAAGCCTTTTCTCCTTTACTCCCAGGGAACATTTGAGAGAGATTTGGAAAATCTGGCTACTAATACACATCAGAACTGTATTCTTCACCTTTGAGACAAAGTCTTATTTAGGATCACATTAAAAACCCAGTATTTTGGGGAACACGGACTATTTTATAATTGTGAATCCGTGCTCTTCCACTCGTGAACTTCAGCGCTACAAGAAACGACCCATCGCCGAGCAGCACGATCAGCCGTGGTAAGCACGTGCTGCTGGCTCCTTTTTTGGACAGAAGGATAAAGAGAAAAAATTATAGCCTGCTTGGTGAAAATAAAATAGCAGTTCTGGAGAACCACCAACGTTGGCATCCTGCCACCGCAGAGGAACTGAGAGTGTCAAAAGCGAGCACGCTCATCTCTCCTCTGAGTGGACAGTAAGGCTGGAACCAGGGCACTTACACAGTTTAAATGTAATAGCCCAGGGGCAGCTTCTGGGTTTTGTGAGGTTCTCCTGTTGTTCAGGTGCCCTCTGAACAGAAAGGGGGATAAGGAGGTAAATCAGTTGACAGGCAGACTCCTCTGGGAGGAAGTGGGGCCAACAGCCTTGCGCACGCCCCTCTCATCTCATCAGTCAGTGACTGTACAGCAATCTGTTTTGCAAAGCACAGATCTTAGCATCAGACTTAACCACCGCAACGATGATCGATTATGTTTAAACAAGGTCAATACAATCCTTACCACAGCGGAAAGCGTCCAGGGCCCAAATATTCCCCCTTCTCCAAAGACTGGCTCAAAGAAGGGTATGATGAACAACAACATAGCCGAGGACATTGGTGCCTGATAGTACAGCAACTGCATAGAGTTTACCTGCAACTCGTGCTGCTTAGCTCCCACCCACTAAAACCAAAAGAGAGAGCAGTTAAACACGAGGAAAAAAACCCATAAACAGAAAACACGAGCAAAAGCGACCTGGCTACTGAGACAGCGGGATCCTCGTGCGGACAATACAACGTGGATGGACTGTTGCCTTTGCCTAACCAGAGGCCTGCGAGTGTAGCGGCTGCAGAGCGCGGTGAGGAGGAAAGCCTACGCAGGGGCAGTGAGAACCTCCTGATGTGCCTAAACCTTCCTTCTCCCACGACCCTGGGGTAAGGCATTACCCTTGAGGTAGAACAAAAAATGTAGCAGAGCTGGGAAGAAAATGCCAACCTCCCTTTATTCTCCAGACAAATTCCAGATCCTGCCCAAGATGGAGCTGAGCACCTTTGCCTGAGCAGCGATCCGCTTTCACTCCTTCTCGTCTTCCTCCATGCAGAAGCTAACAAAACCAGTAAATGTTTGGCTTTCTTTTGCCAGTTTATTCCAAATTTACCGGATTTCATTTCCGTATCGACTATCGTTGACCAGAACTTGGATTTTCAAGGCAGCATGCTTTAGCAGACAGCATTAGTCACCCGTGGGTACGAAGAGAGATGCTACAGGCAGAAGGATGCACCTCTGTGTCGTGCTGTAGAGCAACGCTGACATTAACGTTTCTTAAGTCACACTCACCGGTAATATGGATTTCAGCGTATACAGTATAAACTTGCTAAGTTTTTTAAAAACTAGAGAGTGATTTTGCTCAGGTACTGCCATGTCTCCAGTACACGCACCACCACCAAGTCACTAGGCAGCATCTCTCTCCTCCTCCTTCCCCAAAACAGGACAAGAGACTGTTACTACCTTGCACATGACAGGTCAAACAGCCCTGCTTCGTTGGGAAGCACGGTACACCTGCTACAAAGAAATTCACCTTCAAACTGATGGCGACAGGCATGTAAACAGTCACCCGACCCTAATTTGGGAGGCGTTTGCAATCATGGGCTGGTTGGGAGCCGTCAGTACGATGGTGGAGCAGAAAGGCCTTGGATGCCTTTGTTTTTTCACCGATAATCAGCCAGAAAGGTTGTTCTGTGCCTGCGTTTGGCATTAGCGCACCCTCCACGAAAACCCCTCAGACTGCATCCAGCTGAAACTGAAGGCGGATGCTGAAAAAATGTGGACAGCTGAATGATAAGACGCGGACTGGAAATCGCCCTTTATAGGGAAAGCCCCAAATACGAGGTACTCGCTTCTGCAAGGAGAGAATCTATGCTCTCCGGAAAAACGGGGTTTTAGCGGGGAAGCGATCGTCACCCCTTGAGAATACGCCTGTCACCGCGTCAGAGGTGACACCCCTATTGTTAGCAGCAAAGGTGATCAATTCCGTAACAATTTATCAGCGGCTGCAGCGGGTTACCACAATTCAGGGAGATTTTTTTAAGTAAGTAGCGGAGCAGGGAGGGTTTCCGGGAGGGCAGGGTGCTGCTTAAGGGTGAACGACCCGGGACCCACCGCCGCGTAACCGAGGAGCAAACCGCCGCAGCGC
>NW_010240144.1:887-1280 GCF_000690775.1 Eurypyga helias | reverse complement strand
CCCCTTGTCCTGTCACTACAGAGAGACAAATCCACATGGTTTTCCTCATTCTAACACGTGGGGGTGAACCACATCCCGCCCCAAACAATTCCCTGGAGCTACGGGCACTGGCGTCGCTCCAGCATCATCCCAACACCAGGCGACAGGGAGAGACGGGGCGCGGGCAAGGAATGGGCACGGCACGCGTTCCGGCGCCAACATCTTCCCACATCCTTAGAAGAGACGGGAGAACGGAGCGCGGCAGAGCGCCCTGGGATCTTGGCGTTTGTGGGAAGTGCCGGGATAAACCAGGGAATCACGATAAAGCGGGAGATCTGCGGCGCTCGGAGCGCAGGCGTGGGTTAAAAGAGCTTCCCGCACTTGGAGGAGAGAGGGATTTAGGGAAATGACAGG
>NW_010240144.1:507-829 GCF_000690775.1 Eurypyga helias | reverse complement strand
GACGGAGCCCGGAATGTGCCCCCTCCGGCTTTCACGGAGCTGGTGCTGAGAGGTAAGGACAACCTTCTCCCTAATAACCCTGGAATGCTGTCGGCAGCGTCTGGAGCGGTACAGCTCATCCCTGAGCCCACCTCCGCCGGGAGGGGGTGAAAGGAATCCTTCATGCTCCTGCTTGTCCCAAATCCGCCCCCCCCGGGGGCCGCAACGTCGACGTGCACCGGGAGGAAGCCGAGGAGACCGCCGGGAGAAACCAGGAACGTTCCCGCTGGTGGGCAGGAGGGAGCAGCTACAGACGTCCCCATCCATCTCGGAGCAGTCGGCA
>NW_010240144.1:0-476 GCF_000690775.1 Eurypyga helias | reverse complement strand
AGAGGAGGATTCAGCGGGAGGAAGTTTGGAAATCGGGGAAGGAGGAGAATGTGGTGGTGTCAATCCAAGGGAATGAGCGGCGCTGAGATTCCCGGGTGGAGCACCAACGGCTCAGGACAGCACTGCATCCCATTCCGGATGGGACCCAACGGCGACACCAAACAGGAGCGTTCGCTCCCGGCCACCGGAACAGCCGTGGAGGCGTCTCCGGACAAACATGACATCCCATCCCTGGTTTCTTCCCCAGGAAGGTGGGCACGCCTCAGCATATTCCCTGGAACTCCAGCGCTGGAGGACTGCGTAACCTTCCCACGGGCTTTGCACCGGGATCCTGAAGGATCCGAAGCTTCACGGTTCCGGAATGTTCTCCCAGATGGGATAACCAACTCCACATCCCTCCAGCTCTGCTACGTGCCGAGGGATTTGAGGAGAACGTCACAACCGCGCGGCCGTCCCGGGAGCGCAACAAAGAGCAT
>NW_010240143.1:0-3219 GCF_000690775.1 Eurypyga helias | reverse complement strand
GAATATTGGATTGAAACTGAAGCTTAACTTAGCAAAACTCACAATAAGAAATTGAAATTCATGACTAGAGAAGAGCTGAAAAATGAACATACTAACTACTCTGAACCAACTCTGATGAAACTGAGAAAACTCTCTTTCAGCCATTAACCCTGTGAAAGAGACAAATAAGGTTTGAGAATCTGTGCATGAATCTAGTGTTTCTGGAAGTACAGACAGTTATTAGTACTGGCTCAAATCCAGAAAAATGCAAGTAGACACTCTGTAAAAATTTCAGCCAGGTCTGCCTTTGTTTTGGCCCGTATCACTTTGGCAGCCCCCACTTTCTCATAACCTCGAAATGACAATCAAGCCCAGGTGGATATTCACTGAAATGTGAACAGTTCAGGACAAAATGACCATATTCATTTTGAGTTGTGGTCCAAGCAAAGATCTGGTGAATAGAAACTTTTCAGCTGTTTGTTTAATTTACACTAGATCACAAAAACATATGATTAAATTTCAAGGTCATATGAGAGGAACTATTCAACATTATTTCTCTGTAACTACAATTAAAAAAAAAATCAGGAAACAATAACTTTGATGTAGGTCTCAAGCTTTTAAACATTAAAACTAATGGTCAGTCCTCGTTTGCTTTTGCTGGGGCTACCCACAGTCTTTGAAAAGACTAATAGTGTGCTAAGTTTTGGGACTTTCATGGACAAAAAGGACATCGTGTGATATTTCAGAAAAGGATGCTAAGGCTGCACATAATGTGGAACGTTCCTTCAAAGAAATCCATATTATTGCAATTGTATAACGTTCCCTCTGTATAATTACATCCCAAATCACAGATGGATTTAAAAGAATTGCTGAATATGCTATGTTCAGAATGCTATGGTCATATCCTGGACTCCTACACATCTGCTCCTTGCTATTAGATGTAATTTGAGTTTAAAGAATAAAGTCAGGCAAATAATTCCATGCTTATTTTAAGTTGTTTCATTGGAACAATAGTTTTTCTATTTTCCTAAATTAAAAAAAAAAAGAAGAACCAAAAAACCATTAACATCCTTGATTTTGATTTGGGCCCAGGGGATCGTAAAGGGACCCTCAAGGTGAGATTCATCATATCTAATTCTTATTTTTTACATCTATATTGAAGACATCTATATTGTCTACATCTGAGACAGTCACCTGGAAATGAACATTTGTAGAGCCCTCAAGGTGAGATTCATCATATCTAATTCTTATTTTTTACATCTATATTGAAGAGTGCTACATCTGAGAGTCACCTGGAAATGAACATTTGTAGAGTGATTCACCTGCCATATTTCCGACATCTTCTCTAAGATGAAGTAAACTTTTACTGTCCAGTCAGATGAATTTCCATTCCCAATCCTGGACACCAGCTACCTACATACAGGGTTTGGGTCACCTGGTATCTAAGAACAAGATACATGGCTTCAACCATAAGACCGATTAGGGAAGCAGCTAGTTGATCCCAAACATGTGCTGGAGTGGGTGTGTCTGAATTTCCAGAGTTATCCTGGGCTTATGAAGCAGGGTCCTTATGTGACTGTAAGCTTCAGCACTTAATTCCCTCCTCCCCCTCCTCAACAAAATTTAAACACCGACATTATTTTGGCTCACTCCTGTTTGCTGAAAACACAGCTGGAGAGCAAGATCATATAATTGCATAGTCACAGTGCTTGCCAAGGAAGACAGAGACTCGAACAAAACTTTGTCCTAAGCCAAATCTAGGCCCAAGCTCACATCTTCCATGAGAGTGGAGGTTATGTTAGGATCACCTTGGCAAAGCTGAGCTACTGTCTCAGATAAAAATGTAAGATTAATAAGCCCGGAGAGAGTCAATAAATGAGAGTTATCAGAGCCCTCTGAAGAGGGCACTACAGCTGCAGCTGCAGTCCTGTAGGCTGAACAGCAGCTGTGAGGCCAGCACTGGGCAGACTCCCAGACGCATCCTTCCTGCACAGCATCTGTGTGATAATCAATCTATATTTTGCTGTGTTTACATTTTCTTTTTCTCTGCTGGAATTGCTAGTAGCAGGTGAAAACCTTTTAATTTTTATTTTTTCAATATGGGAAACACAATCGGTACTGCTGGGTTTTGTAAAGTAAGTGTCAAACCCAAAATATGTAGTGAGCTAGAAGACTGTTTTTCTCTCATACCTATTATTTTTTATGCAAAAATATAGAAGCCAGTTGGTAGGACAAATTACTGTTTCACAAAAACTCGGAACAGTCAGGTTCATACTTAACGAAAAATGACACCCATATACTGAAATGAAAATGAATACTGAAAGCTTTCCAATGGACATACAATGAAACAGCAGGTAGCAGAGAACAAGAAGTCCTGTCCTTGCAAAGTACATTTAATTTAGATTAAATTAATATTTCCTCTGGAATTTTAAACATTTAAAGGTGTAAAAGTCTTTGCAGGCTTCAAACCTGGCACTTGACATTAATGCCACTCACAGCATTGTATTAAATGTGTAGATTTTTTTCAGGCTGGTTAGTTGGCCTTTTATCTAAAAGCAGGATATATATATTATTCTGAATTAAGGTCCAGAGGAACAAGGAATCTATTGCAAATGGAACAGGAAATCCCACTCTATTATCTTCAGTCTCCTGTAGATTTTAGAAATATTAGAAACCTGACCCCAACACGGGACAGGCCTTCCTAGGCTCTGCATGGGGAATGGAGCTGGGAGGAAGTTCCCAGAGGAGTGTTAAACTTCCTTCAGTGGCCAGCTGAACAAAAAGCAGAGGAGACTAGACATATGAATATTTTCCAATTGATGTTCATGTTGTCATCTGTGCATATAACGACAGAATGACAGGCATACTTACATTACATCATATAAGCTTTGCTTTTTATTTATGGTGACAGTATATAAGTATATCAGAGACTGTGCTAACATCTTTTACATCTCAATGTAGACTACGCATGCTTCCAGTAATATATATTCAGCAGTCATGTTGAAGCCTAAAAGGAAGCCTTAACATTAGTTTGACTGTAAAGAACAAGGTGTTATAATATACAAACATAGGTGTGCAAAAACGCTGTGCTTCCCACATTACACTCTGAAAATGAAACTTGGATATTGCTCACCAGACATCCCTGTCAAGTAGAAAATCTGCAACAGAATGAGCTTTGCTTCCCCTTCCCACTTTGAATGAGGTGGTGATGTGAGCAGCCAGAAGGCAACCAGGTTATAA
>NW_010240142.1:801-4613 GCF_000690775.1 Eurypyga helias | reverse complement strand
TGAGAGTGGTTTCGTGGTATTTTGCCAGCTGACGTTAAACCACAACATCATTTCAATAGCAATTATATAAAAATTAAATTTCAAAATAATATTTTTAAGTGTTCTATTGAAGTCTGAATAATCTTGCTTTCAGATCAAAAATGCATAGGTGTTATACTGTCACTGCATGCAATATACTATTAAAAATGTTAACTTTAAAATTTATACTTCCAGTGATACATCGAAACACACCTTAATTAGCTTTTAAACATCTTTGTAGTTCTCACACCTCAAGACTTGTGGTTTATAACTAATAATTCCTCAGTTACTACCTTCAAGGCTTTCTTTTTCCCCACCACAAGACATCATTCTTAAGCATCAGTTCCTTTATAAGCAATTGTTTTAGTCTGTTTCTACCATTCCCCATAATGTCAGTTTTTGCAAGTGAATTAACTTCTGTTTTGACTTTTGCACAGAATGACAGATCTTCAGTGTCCTTTGAATGCAATGGGATGTGTTGGTAGCAGAAGACAATACTTCCCTTTTACTAAGATGAACTGTAGACGATAAAAAAATTAATCCTCAGGGAATTTTTTTCAAAATTACTTTCAGTTCATACATTACACAGGAACTTTCTTCAGGAGATGTGTATGAAAGCTGATCCACAAAGTCTCCCAAATCCTTCTTATTTTATTTCAATAATATTAGATTCAGAAAAGAGTAATAACTATTTCAGTTGATTCTGATTAGATTTCAGATCTTAATTATAGATTATGGTACACATCACTGTCTCTCAAACAAACAAGACACCTGTATTCTGTTTTGAAAACCCATTTCCAATCTTTTTTTTTCCTGTTTACTGATATAATACTTACTGTGATCACCTTTCTGATTTTAAAGTTATAATTTATCTGGTGTTTATAATGTAAAGCATGCATGCCATCTGGATGTTTTCATGTCATCCTTGAAGCTGAATCAATGTCATTTGCTCAGAACAGTTGCCTCAGCATACTGACAATACTTCACAGATCACTTGAAATGTGAATGGTAGAAGTGTAGGAAATGACAGCTTTGCATCATGTTGCTCAGCTGCTGTAGACTTTTGAGCACATCCTGTTTGATTTGTGGTTCAATATTTTTTAAGTAGAAATAAAATGGTTTTCTAAATGTAATTGGAATAGTTGTTGCACGAGGACTCTTTGGAAAGAAAAGAGAAATAAGGCCACATGCTATTACAATTTGGGGAGTAGGGTATAGGAAAAACTCTTGATGACTGTAATAAAAGTTTGCCTGAGAACTTCTGAATCTAGCTTTAATAATTTACTTGTTTCCCTATTACAGTTCTTTTCAAAAGACTAAACATTGAGCATAACATATAAAAATATATATTAGAAATTAATAGCTGCCACTTATCAAAATATCTTTAGCAGTACTCACAACAGTGAAAATATATTCATACTCAAAACCATTTTTTCATGAATATTTACATATCTGTGATAAGTGAATGTTTTACAGGAAAGAAGAAAGAAAGAGAAGAAATAGTTAATGTATTTTTCTTTCTTTCTTCTGGGATTCTTAGATAGAATCCACAAATCATCAGTGCAGTATTCAATAAATCAAAGTATTTTACTAGGCTTACCACTTAGTACCATGTGCAATAATTTGAAAGTAATCATTTAATCTTGCCTCTAATTAATAGGGCAATAAGCAAATCAGCTGGCCTGCATCTGTGAATGTCACATTACTGGTTTGCCTTTGCGAAGGATAGAGGGTATTTGAAAAATTAATCATCTGGAGTACTGAATTTGTCCATTAATGACAGTATCACATTTTTATGAGGTTACAGAATTTCTTGCACTAACTGAAATTGCTGATAAGTGAGACCATTCAAAAGAGATAATTCATCAGTTTCATCTAGGAAAGTGGCACTCAACCTTTAACAGCTGAGGAGCATGAAACTGCTTAGGTAGGTTTCTCTGTGGATTTTTTTCACACTTTTAAGTTCTTATGCCCAGCCTATTCCTTTATGCTTTTCTTCACTCTCTACCAACTAATTGATATTATTTTTCTCAGCAAATACCACTCTTGCAGATATTTAACACCAGAGATGCTGCACCAATTGCAAGGGATTTTTCCAGAGGTCTTATATGCCACTAGCAGAGCTGTACAAGTCTTCTTTTCATTTTCCCTCTTTTTCTTTGTTGACACTTATCCATCCCCCAAATCTCTGTCATAAACATAAAACAACTTCCTGAGTGAAGTTACCTTGAGTTTATTAGGCAGCTACCTATTGGTGAGGCCACATATGGAATAGCGTGTCCAGGTTTGTGCTCCACAGTGCAAGACACATGGACATACTAGAGAGAGTCCAGCAAGGAGACACAAAGATAATTACGGGACTGCATCATCTGTTCTATGAAGGAAGGCTGAGAGATCTGCAACTCTTCAGCTTACAGAACAGAAGGCTCAAAGGGATCTCATCAATGGATATAAATACCTGAAGGGAAGGTGCAAAGAAGATGGAGCCAGCCTCCATCAACTGGTGCCTGGTGACAGGATGAGAGGCAATGGACACAAACTGAAACTCAGGAGGGTCCCTCTGAACATCAAGAAACACTTTTTCACTGTGAGGGTGACTGAACACTGGTGCAGGTTTCCCAGAGAGGTTGTAAGGTGTCCCTACTTGAAGATATGTGAAAGCCATCAGGATGAGGTCCTGAGCAATTAGCTGTAGATGGTCGTTCTTGCGGGGGTAAACCAGAGGTGTCTTCCATCCTCAACTGTTCTGTGATACTGTGATTCACAATAATCCACTCTTCCCTCTCAATTTCTGTTTGCATTCATTGTTCATGTATACATGCCTACTAGCCTCTGGTCACTTCTCAAAGTCTTATGCCCATTTTCAAACTCAGCAGAAGTTCACTCTTCCAACATTATTATTTGTCCTAGCTACAGTTCTCAGATCGTCAGAGCACAAGTTCTGCCCTTAGGTAACGCTCAACTTCAATTCAGTCTGTTTTAAGGGTTTCTGCAATTCTTCCATTCCTTTCAATCCTCCTACACCTACTTCTTCAACAAAGAAAAGGAGTGGTATTATATCACATCTGAACTGGTTCTCAAATTCTCTTAAAGGAAAATGTTTTAATCTAGGTAGCTTCTCCATACAGACCTCAAAAAACTGCACAACAAAGGGATATGTTACATCAAAAGTTTTCTCAACAGAAGGCAGAATCTTACTGGGCAAGCAAGCCTGTTCTGCAGTGCAGGTTTGCACACAAAATCAGTTATATAGGATGAAGTGGATCTGTGGTAATGGTCTAGAGAGGTGTTTTTGTGTGACAGCTGGATTACAAAACTTCGCTTAGGAAGGCTCACCGAGGGGAATAATTTCAATAAGGTCTCGGTATATCTACTCTCTTACCAAATTTCTTCCATTCCTTTCCACAGGCAATCAGGTGCTTAGGAGATCCTGTAGAAACTGATGTATGACTGACTCATAAATTCCCATCCAAGGCAAGCATCTGAACACACTCTGTTTAAAAAAGTTTCTAACAAGTCCTCTGCACAGTTGCAAGAGTTGCTAGAGCTGGCATAGAGAAATTACTTTGCCTTCCAGAATGTGTCCATTTCCTGTTACACTACAGGAATGAGCAGGATATCAAGAACATGGTTGCAGCCAGAACTAACTCTAGCTATTAGCAGTCTCATCTGTTTGGAAATTGCAAGATAATGTAATTGTAATGTACTGTCAGAGCTATTCCCAGCCCTCTTTTTAAGTGTGAATGTGAGGATGTGGGAGGGAACTACCATCAAATATGTTAAGGTTTCTACTC
>NW_010240142.1:0-778 GCF_000690775.1 Eurypyga helias | reverse complement strand
AAGAGTGTGTGTAAAAAGTGTCCACACACAGACACTATGCTATACAAATATACTACATATGTTCACCTATTATCTACACAGGACCTAAAAACAACTTGTAGACTTTGTTTATGCTTAAAATAAGTGTAAACAGTGTGCAGGTTAAAAGGGGAAGGTGTCTGTATCTCTAAGATTTTGAGATCCAATGATTACTACTCTAATTTTATCTTTATTACTTTATAAAACTTCTGAAGAGAAGAGTTTAAAATGATGATATATTCTGATCCCCTTTCTGCTTTATTACCCAAAAAGTCACTAAAGTTATTTGAGATAACACCAAATAATCTGTCAGCTGTTTACCAGTTTCATCACTTGACAGTGAGTGTAGAAATTTGAAAACAATTACTTTAATTTCATTTTGAAGAACAGTCAAGAAAATTTCTTGGTTTGGGATCTCCTCTGGAGCCCTTCTGGGGGCCCTCAGACCTCAAAAATAATTACTTCTTTCTCTTTCTCTTTTTATGTGGTTCAAACTTCCTGAAATAGCATACAGTGGTGTAACAGCTCCGCAGAATGATTCACAGAGGACAAGACAGAGTATTTATGTTGTATGCCCTGAGATACAGCATCAGCACATGTCGGAATGTTTGAGGATGCAAAGCCAACCAGAAGAGTGGAGAGAACTGCAGAGCATGGACAAAACTAAAGTTGGTGTAATCTTATTAATAACTACCTTCTTGGTATACCCTTGAATGCAACTATTCTTGTAACCATTTGTTGTGGTTTAAACACAGCTAGC
>NW_010240141.1:0-11851 GCF_000690775.1 Eurypyga helias | reverse complement strand
CGGGCGGGGGGCCCGCACCGGGGCGCGGGGGCGGCAGTGGGCTCTGAGGGGAAGTAGCACCCTTATTTGCTTTTTATAGTAGGTTTTCGAGCCGCTTTCTTTCTCTCCTTCGAGAAGAGTGCGCTGTTTTGAATGAGCCAGCTTGCTCCTTCCCAGAAAGAAAGAAAACTCCTCTAGCTGTCCCAGGATCTTCTACACATCTCGCGTCAGAAAGAAGGCTTGAAATCCCTCAGAAAAGCTAGAGCGTCACGTCCCAGTGATTCCTTGGCGTTCAAGCCGAACCTGACCTCGAAGGACCTGTTTCCTCATGCAGCGAGCGGGGCATCTCTCGACCTCTCCACTCGCCCCGCCAGCGAGAAGCCTTACAGTAAGTGTTCTGCAGAGACAACCCTGTGAAACTGCAGAGAACACCCACTGCATAGCGTAAGCTTATGGGCAGACTTGGCCGAGAGTGTGTAACCCTCTCTCCCCTCCTCCAGCCGTATCTACTTTCAAGTTGCTAGCCCTTCTTCAGGGTCTTTTTCTAGAAAGGAAGCTCTGGTGAGAGCGCTGGACACCGTTCAAGCATTCCAGTTCAGCCTCAATTAACTGAATACTGTGGCTGCAGCTAACTTTATACTGTGACTAAATGTGTATTTTAAAATTGCTTATACAGGATGCAACAGATAAGTAATTTTACAGCAGTAGCACTTTACAGATCGTATTTCTTGACATCACAGGTCTTTATAAAGCAGTGGGAAGACGCAGCTCGGCACACAGCACAAGGCTTAAAAGCATTGCTTTGTTGCTGTACTGTACAAAAACCACTTGTGTTACAGTGTGTCTGCAGGAAGTTGGTGATTCATTTAAGATCTAAATAGTCTAATATGCTGTTATACAAGTACAGCCCCTGCCAGATCAGTGGGCGGAAATAATCCAAACAATAAATTGTGATCAGATTCCAAATAAAGCTTCAACTCATGAGCAGATTCCACATGAAACTTTAATTTACCTACAATTTCTTACATTTAGAATCAAATTATTTAAAATTATTTCATTAAATCATGTAGTTCACTATATTAATATTTTAACTGATATTTCAGAAATGCTAGTGCCCCGAGGAGCCAGTCGGGTTTGTGAACTTGTTGCTCTGGGCATTGGTGCCAGATGACAGAATCCTTTGTTTTTTCAAACCCTGTCACTAGAAAACTGTACATACTAGCAAGATGGGAATTGCTGACACCACAGCAGATAGCATTTTTCCCCCGTTGTAAATGCACATCATGTTTGTCATCTCTCTTCGATTACACATTGCTTCTGGTACTCCAAGTGGAATTATTTAAATGCTGAGGCTTTTTTCTTCCCTGGTAACTTCTCACTAAACATCATATAGATACTGAACTGAAGGATGTTAGAAGTAAAATTGTAAATCTGATTATTATACAGAAAAATGTTTACATTCTGAAACAGAAGAAAAAGCACATACTGGAAGATGTACCACAGCTGAAAAGCTGTAGGGTAGATTGTTAAGTGCTGCAAGGGCTATCTCTTATTTTGGTGTAGTGGTGTGTATGGTGGGGCATGAATCCCAGTTTGGTATGTTTGTTGTTCAGGGATCACTCGGAGCCAAGGAGTCAGGCAGAGCCTTCTTCAGTGGACGCCTGCCTTCTAGGTAACCTGCTGTGTATTGTGTAGCCCCTCTGTAGGTAACTGACCGCACAGGTCAGGCTCGTATCTGACTTGCTGAATTCTTTAGTTCCCCCTGTCAAAGACACCGCTGTAAGACACAAAACAAACAGCAACAGTAGTACCATGTTGCTCTGTGTTTGCCCTTCTGTTCAGTACAAGCACACAGCCTGCAGATGGTTCCCAGAGCGCTGATTCTGTGCTACGCTCCCAGTGTTAGCATGTCACATGAAAAGTAGAGAAGGTAACTCCAGACACCTCACTGTTAGAAAGATCCAGCTTTCTGAACTGCTGCCAGAGCGAAATTTAAGGGTTCATTAACTAGATCACTTTGAAGTTGAAATATACTGCAAAAGTGGTATTTGTTAGACTAGATGATCGGCAGACTCTTAGGCTGCCTGGATTATGCTGTTCTTGGTTCCTCTCGGGGGGATACTGCTGGTGTGATTGTGTGGGCTATTTTACTAAACTTTGAAACTGTCAGTGGTGTTTAGTGTCTGCTGGCAATTTAAACAGTCACTTCCACACCTAACAAATTCACTCGGAAAGAAGGGACATGTCTGGGGAATGTTCGTAGGACTTGCTCTGCAAATAAAATAACTCAGAACCTCTATTTAAAACATTCAGTTAGGTACGTTTCCTGGAAAGAAAGCCAACAATGAAAAACGCCACCATAAGCCACATCCCTCACGTGTTTAGAGGAGAAGGTGTTTTGGTAACTGGAACTCAGTGAGTGCTCAAGGAAACTTTTGGCACATGGTTGAGATTAGCACTGCCGGAAACAGCTTCGCTCTGGTAGCTGTGAGCTGAAAATAGATTGACTCTCTTCATGTATAAAGTATCCCCTATACATAATGTATGACCTCGTAAGCAACATGAAATCTCCTCTGCTGTTGGAGCTTCCTCCACAGCCCCTCCTGATAGGGAACATCTGCTGCACAATACTGTGTTCAGCAGAGAATGATGGAAGTGCTGTGGTCTGCAGCTGGAGTTTAGTCAGTGGCTTTACCAGCAGGAGCAGCACTCTCTACGTGGAGACTATAGACTGAATGAGCCAAGTATCCACAAGCTTTATATTCATTCAGTTTTGGAAAATATACCTTGAACTTGAATATGAGTTCTTTCAAATTATATGTGAACCAAAAGGAAAAATGCTTTTTTGATCTGTTGGAAAGAAACAAAATACATCGACAGTTACTAGGACGGTCAGCTGTATGAAGTCACTTCCTCCTGGGGGTGGTTGGATGGAATGTTTTATTTTTATCAAATTGAAAGAGCTGTCTTCCCACAGCACAAAAACTTGTATTTGCTTCTTTTTAAAATCACGCCTAGATGGACTGAGAGAGCACGTGTCGCACAGCTGAGTCATCGACACTGCAAAGCTTTGGAGGCTGAGTCATGCTAATTGTCAGCAAGAGGAAGAAGGAAGAGAGACTGAGAGTGATCCTACTCCTGAGAGCTTCTAGCTGAAAATTATGAAAAATGGAAGCATTAATCAATAATCATACCTATTTCTTGAGGAGAAGGGCAGATTTAGAACCTTTTTCTCCTGCTTTCCCCTATTATTGTCTTCTTTCTAACCACCACAAACTGTGTTGTTTTAACATTTTCTTATGCATATAGACACCAGAGTTCACCTCCCTGCCTGAGACCATTCCCAGGAAAGCGATGGAGGCCCCAGCTGTAACATTTAGCTGGACAACCTACCCAGTTCAGAGTGCACATATGTACTGCGTAGTGTAGCAGTACATACATACAGTGCCCACGAGTCCACTGGAGAAGGATTGACTTTCAAAAGTTTTGAACAATATTATACTAGAAGATCCTTTTTTTAATCAACAAAGGCATTTGTATTCTGTGGCAGCTGCATTTTTTAATTCCATGTTTGCCTTAAAAGAAGACTTACAGTCCTATGAAACCTGTATCTGGGTGTGTTAACGGATGGAGTTACACTATTGTAATTCTCAAGTTGTGCAGATCTTATATGAGAGAAAGATCTTTTCTTGGCTTCATTTATACCACTTGGGAAGGAAATCAAGACAAGATCAAATACACAACTACACTGATGTAACTGGTAAACTAATACAAGGTACACACAGCCTTAGGGATTTTTTAACTTTTTGTTATTACCAGCTTCAACAGATTAGTTTAAAGATACCATCAGTATGTTGTATGAACATTATTCCAAGAAGTTGACATTAATATAATTAAAGCACATCTGAAATAATTTAGCTGTGTAGATGTAATGTTCATACACAAACAAGCTTTAACAGAATTATTTTTTAGACTCCACTTCTCAGTTTTCCTAAGAATGGTTTTCTTGGAGTATAATTAAAAATGCTGGAGTATTGTGTAAACTAAGCAATACCTGTCAGAAATTAAACTTTTACTATTTATTTTATTGTCATTCTGTCAAATTTCTAATTTAAACCAAATAAACCTATGTCCTTTTCAAGGAAAGGGGTTTGTGTGCTTTGATGAGCTCATACTTTCATTAGTTATGGTTCAGAATTTGGGGATGTAACTGGTGAATAAGCATCTGCAGAGAAGACAGGTTAGGACAGAATGCACTGATTAACATGAATAGCCAAATGTCACCAAGAAGTACAGAAATAAGCACACATTTGTGGCTGGACAGCTGTGTCTGTGAATGAGGGATTACAAATATCTGGGAGCCAGAAGGAGAGTCAGTGCTCAAGGACAGACGCTGAAAAACAGCAAGTGAGAGTAAAACTTTTAAGCATTAAAATTAGTTGAATCTGAACTCAGGAATCATAAATGTTCAGATTTGTTTCTCTCTTTTTTTTTTTTATAAAAGGTATGTTTCATAACCGCTATTGTCCATTTTATATACTATTGTACACTTTATGTGCATACTGTATGTACATATTACTGTACATATGCACATACAATACACTGTACACGGATTTATGTAGGAATGTACAAAAAGCACATTTTTAGTAGTGCATACTTATTTACATTACTGCCTAATTCATTAGAAACACAGTAAAATAGATACCTATGATGTTTCTATGCCAAAAGTTAAAAATAAAAGCCAGATTGGCAATTCTGATGCAGCTCTTCTTTGTAATGAATTGTTCATACATCACCTTAAATAACCAGCTAGATTTTTTTTTCCCATTGCATGTCCCGATGGTGTGCATGAAATGAGGATTAAAAAACAAAGCTCTTACTAAAAACACCAGTAAAAGAAGGAGTTCTCATCACAGTACAGGGAATCTCAAGTGTCCTCCTGACAGAAGTAAGGAACTCACTGGTTCTAACAGGAAGAGGGCTAAACAGCTCCACCTCATCCCAACTCTTTAGTCTAGCCTGCAGCATCCATGGTCATCCATCCATCCAGTCACCATCCCTGGATGTGTTTAAGAGACGGGTGGATGAGGTGCTGAAAGATATGGTTTAGTGGTGGACAGATACGGTTGGACTGGATGATCTCTAAGGTCTTTTCCAACCTAGTGATTCTATGATTCTATGATTCTATCCAAGTTTTGGGAACAGCCTCAAGCAGAAAAATATGTTAAACAGTTCAGACAATGTCAGCTCCTCAAGACAAGTAACAGGGAAGTAAAACTATTTCCAAGGCAAGAAAATCTTCCTGGCACCTTACTCTTGCTCAGTGTCTCCTTCAAAGGTCTCTGCAGCACCTGTGAAGCACAGCCCAGCCCACGCACAGCGGAGCACAGCACTGCAGGGGAGGCCAATGAGCAGCAGTGCAAATCGAGACAGGTGACAGGGAGATGGGGAGCTGCAAGGAGTGTCCTTGCTTGGCTCAAAACCAGCCGTGCAAGACTTAAGCCACGCAGCGCTTATCCACAGGTGAGGTATTTATAATCTGGCATTTATGATAACTGCCACATTGATGAATGTCTGTGTAGGTAATATATTTGCCCTTATTCTGGGATGCAACCCTTAGTCGTGATTCATGTTTAGTACTAGGTTAGGATTAAATGTAATGATCAAAGTTATACCCTGTCTGCAGCTGAGTTTCTACTAACATGGCTGAAAATTAAAATATTCCTTCTAAGGAGGAATATATTCCTTCAAGGATGCCCTCTAATTTATAGCTGGACATACCTGTCTTCAGGTCAAAAGTTCCCAAATCTAAGTTATTCCATGGTGATAAAACCACTATCTTTAATCTGACCAAAGACCCACTTTAATTTCTCTTTACATCCCATTACATACTTTTCAGGCTGTTTTTACAGATTCTGCATCTACAAATGTGGAACAGGAGTTTGAGCTCAGTTAAACAGGCTTAGAATATATACTGGGGTGTAGGCAGAAGTTTCTGGCTTTTTAATTTTGTCCTTGGACACACAAATTCAAGAGGGAGGGAGGGAATACTAAATCTGAGCAGGGGACTTTGATTTCACTGAATAATGCTCTGTGTTTCTTTTTGCTTGTGTAGTCTTTGTTGGACTAGTTCCTGCACTGCCTCACTGCCCGGCCACCGAGTTGTTCAAAAGTAACACTGGGAATGATACACTGGCAGCAAAGACAGAAGTGGAGATTTCCAGTGCCCATTTAAACAGCCCCTGTCTGAGGCTTGTTCTAGCCATTCTCAACCCCATCATTTACTGTCACCATTTTGTGGGACAGGTCACTGTTCTGGTGTCACCACCTTGCACCATCCAGCCATATGGGTCCGTAACGTCCCTTATCTGGGAGGCCTGGGGTTCACGTGAAGGTAACCCACAAAGACCGTTGGTCAGGACAGGCAGCTTCAGGCCGTCTCCCAGTACTGAACACATGCTGGGGTGAGTAGCTTTGACAGTGCCTGAAGTAACGACAGAAAATAATGTTGCAGCATGCAATCAGGTGTTTTTAAGCTGCTTATTCCACTATCCTCACAAAGGCTCAAGTGGAAGCACTCACTGGAACTCACCAAGACCCGAGTGATCTCCTTTTGCTGCCAGGCTCTTAAAAAGTAGACAAGGGGTCAGATCATTGTAACCGTCTATTGACGTTTGCCTTCTGCATTCTGCTGTCTTGCTGTAAGTAGGCTAAGGAGGTTACGTTATCATAAAGCAAGCTTCCTTTCATTCTGATTTGCCCTGAGTTAAGATCCTAGCTCTGTCCCCTAATGCTAAGAAAGAAGCTAGAGGGAAAAATGTGTTTCTAGAAAGTAATTGAAACTGATAAGATACAAAGCAGAGAGTAAACACTGTGAAAGATAAAAATTGAGAAATTGTTGAGATTCACAGATTCACAGGTAGGGGTTGGAAGGGACCTCTAGAGATCATCTAGTCCAACCCCCCTGCCAGATCTGGATCACCTAGAGTAAGTCACACAGGAACACATCCAGGCGGCTCCTGAAAGTTGCCAGGGAAGGAGACTCCGGAGATCTGAACAGAAACCAGTTCAGCTTCCTCGTTTATTCTACAGCTGTCTTGGAATGCAGTCTTTACACAACACACCACTTCTTACCTGAACTGGGTTACCAGCAGAAAGGGTATGTCAACAGCGAGCTGCCTAATGGTATTGCAGAGTCAAACAGTTAAATTATCAGCGATCATCTTCCATGTCGCACACTAAGTGCAGATTTAATCTTGGGCGGTAAATGCATTTGGCCTGGAAAAGGAGGAGCAAATCAGCAGTGCTGGCACATAGTTTTGAAAATCAAACCAATAAAGCATAAAATTAACACTTGCTTCGGTGTCAGGAGGGATTTGCAGGTCTTCTCATTAATCACCTGAATAAAAGAATGACTTTAAGCAATGTGACCAGATTATGATAAACATGCCTGGCAGAAGAGAAAGTAACAGACAGAGCTTTTCAGAAGTGCTGAGGATGTGACTTCTGACCTCAGCTTCTCTGAAATTCAGGCTCAGAATGTCTTCATGTAGCACTGTGTCATATGACACTGTGTTCCTAGGGTTTTATGTTCCAGGAATACATTTTTCTCCTACCTACATAACTTGGTAAACAATGTTCTGTCACATGGGGGGAACTCACTTCTGGCCTGATGGCAGAAACAGCCCATTCACTGCGACACAAGGCCTTAACACACCATGCTGGGTAGTGCTATGAGTGACGGGCACTAGTTTACTTGTCTTTCTTGCAAACCTCATGAAATCATCAGCTTGGAGTTCTGTTGCTTTTAGTGTTGGTTCTGAACCTATTTTTACCACCAGCGTACCCACAAATCATAGCAGTTTGGATGATCAAAGCCATGCACTGCTCCTGTGCTGACAGACTGTTGTCTTCATTGCTGAAGAGGATCACTGCGGATACATTGGCCTGTAAGGTGCGTGCCGGTGTGGGATAAGAAGGGAAGAATAGGTGGTTCATCGCAGTCATACACGTGCAGAGGTTCTTTCTCCTGCTCACAACAGGCCATTTCTCACAGCATTGATGCACAACATACAGAGTGATGATGGCTGAAACCAGGGGCAGTGCCCCTGCTTAGGAGAGAATGTGGGTGATCTCAGCCTGTCAGAAAGCACCTGCTGTACAGAAATACTGCAAGAGAATGATATTGTCAGGTAGCTGAAGGTTTATCTCTGCAGATTTTCCCAATTTGCACTGGGAACCCGAATGAAGACTTTCAAAATTACATGAACCTTACTTTTCAGAATTATTTTCAGATTTAAATAGCCTAACCAGCAGCTATTTACAGTTGTCAGTGAATCGCTGGCTGGTTGCCAGCAGACAAAAGACATCAGGTTGGTTGATCCTTTGCTTTATTTCCAGGTGTTGCTCAAGGGTCTCAGAAGATCTGAAGGGAGCAGTCAGAGTTTCTACTTTGATTGAAAATACCTCCTATCTTAGAGGAGGAAGAGAAGAAAAATCGGGGATCTTTGAAAGCAAAGATCAGACAGACAAAGATTTGGAACAAAATGGCATAGTGGTTAGACAAATGATTCAAGAAGAAAATGTGGAACAACAGTTCTGAAGGGGAAAAGAAGATGGAGAAGTGTGTTCAGGTACTATGGGAGTGTAAAACAGATTGTAGAAGAAAGAAGAAAAAAAGGAAAAGTAGGGAAAACCTGGTATTACTTTTCCCAACTGGGTGAAAAAGTTTAGAACTTCTAAATATTTCACATATTGTAAGGAGTCCCTGCAACCTTCAGATAAATTGCACAAACTGTATTTCAGATTAGGAAGGGAAAAGTTAACAGGATTTAATTGGGGTTTTCTTTTTTTTTTCAGGTTGGGGTTTTCTTTTTTCCCCTGTTACTGTGTGTTCCACAATTCACAATTTAAGAATGCATGGTCTAATCAGAGTATATGCAGTGTCATGCCATATTTTCTTCTGTTTTGTTTTCTTTGTGAGATGCAGAATGTCTGCAGTGAGAGTGCCCACTATTTCTCCCGATCTGGCCTCTAAGGTCTAAGTTCTTCCATAAACTAAGCATTCACAATGAACGGGCCAATAACCAGTCCACAAGGAACAAACCTTTCACCCTTGCTGCATGCAACCACACACATAGTTTTTAACAAATACATTCAGCTCATCATTAAACCAGTATTCTGCAATGGCAAGTAATTAAAATTCAGGGCAACATCAAAGGGGTCAGAATGTGTTTAATTGAAACATTTTAGAAAAGCTGACAACATTCTGAGAAATTAATTGCTGTATGTGTATTCCTATGGGAAATTATTAAATTAATTGAAAAAGCTGTAGTGTGACTGATAGTATTTACTCTCATAATAAATGAGGATCACAGAGTCAATTGTTAATCAGGATTAGAGATTAAACGGGGATGGTCTGAGAAGTATAGACTGTTTTCACCTAAGGCAGTTCTATGAAAGAAACCTCTTCATTTCAATCTGGAACATTATGCACCCCGTCGCAGACAAGTTTTCTGTCAAATAGCTTGGCTGAATGTAGAAATCCAGATCTACAAAGATGACAAGGAAATTTGCACACTTTTTCTACTGCACACACAATACTAGTTCCTTTTTGCCTGTGGACAGACTACAGGATCAGCTTTTTGGCCTGCCTCCCCCAGCAAAATAGGCAAAAGCCAATGACTGCAGAAAATAGATGGCAGATGCTTGTGTAAGACATTTTTAATTAATATGATGTAATAATTTCTGAATAAGCAAGGCTAGTACAGAGAAAATAAAAGCAATCCACAGGAAGACTGGTAAGAAGTGGTATAAGAACTAAAAAAAGCTGGTATGTCAGTATTCTGTCGAAATCCTTATTGTAGATGAACCAGCATGTTTGCATTTTTATGTGGAATTACTTGCTGTACTGGTGATACAATTTCATGCATATGCTTTAACAAACTTTCAGCTTGATTTAGCTGTAGCAATTCATTATTTTATCTTGTCAAGACAACAGAAACATGAATGAAAATTCATTTCACACTCTGAAGTGAGGAATCCTGTTCGGTAAAGGCCAGGTGTAGAACAGCAGAATACTGGCAAGCAGGAACCAAGGTGTACAAGGACTGGCCAGGGAGGAAGCTGACACAGCTCTGTTGTCCTGAGAGCAGGATGCTGATGTTGCCCTGCATGCCTCATCCACATGCCTTCAAAAGGTGAAATGAGGGGCACGTGTTTTCCACTTTGTTACTTCACAAAACACATGGAAAAGACACCGAGTCTTGTTCTACCAAAGACACAGGCAATACGGTTCTCGTGTTTCCATACACATTTCCTGCTGTGCTGTTGCAGCTACTGGAATTAGCAGGCACCAGTCATGAGGTGTGTTTGTCCCACAGACCCGGCTAACTGAGCTAATTTTAATCTAGCTGTTGGTTACCAAGAGCTTATTATTCCACATAAACACTTAGTGGTGCACCAAAAGTCATCGAGAAACACATACATGTGCCCACAGGTAGAGTATAAAGTTGAGTAATATCCATTTCATTGCTTGTTTTAATATCTATATCTCTGTAGCAATTTACATACAGGTCAGAATGAGCCCTATGTTTACCCTCCCTCAGCATTATAACAGCTTTTCTTAAATAAGAAAATACTAGTATTTAAAACAATATAACCCAATAGAAAACAGAGTCATCCCATTTGGACAGCAATACTGAATTGTGAAGAATAAAATTGCAAAGAATAAAAACAATGAGTCACCTAATAAAATTGATAATCAGATAACATCTAACATGCAAGTAAAAGAAGGAAATAAAAAGAAATCAATCTTAGCAAAAAAAACCTATTTTTAATATACTCAAATTCTGGCATTTATCTTTGCTCTAGCTAGGAAATACACATCACACTTTTCAACCCTAATTTGTCATTTTTGACTCTTTTTAACATAAGCACCTATATAAGGCTTATGATCTATAGAGCTATTTCTTAATAAGAAAAGTAAGGTGGTGAAGGAGTAGGGTGCTTTTATGAAATCCTATTTATTTAAAAAATATCTATCAAAAGTTGTGCTTCATTTACTGTAGCAGGAATCAAACAGGAAGGAGTAATATATTTCTTTCAGTACTTGAAAGTAAACTTTCCAGCTTATTTGCTGCTCACAAACTCTGTATCGAATCTTAGTTTTTCTCCCAGTCAGATGTAAGCACTTCCCCGCCTGCCTCTGGGCATTTCTTTGATGCCTTTAGTGTGCTTCCTCAGAGAATTCACCAAGCAACAGGCTTACTCCTTTAGTCAGACCCAAAAGAAATGCACTTAGCCATGTAGCTCCCATTCTCCACCTGCCCTGTTTGGGGTCTCTGCTTTTAACACCATTCTGATTATTTTGGCTATAAAGGAACAGAACTCGTTTCACTTTTTTCCTGCATAAAAGGTTTCTATCCAATAATAATACAGAAATCTGGCAACTGTACTCTCCAATTACTTTACTTTTCTAAAATAAAAAATGTTTACATATCAAATAGGGAAGGGAGTAGAGAATGCACCTAAATGTCTGGCCTAAATTTTAATCTTAAAATTTTGGCATAGAATGCATTTTAAGGGTATCTGTTTGGCATTTGAACACTCATCATCTTGAACATGCTAATTATGAAAGTTATACAGGAAAGTTTTAAAAGGTTCAATTTAGTATTTTATTTACAGATAAACTGTTATTCATTATGTTGACTTACTAGTATACATAGCTGTCTTGTCAAGTTCAGAAAGGACAGGGGGAAAGGTAGGTCTGAAACGCTGGAGCAGTAAGAAAAAGGAATATTGTACTGTGCCAGCAAAACCGAAATGTTTTCTTTTTTTATAATAAAGAAATATAAATAAAATATAAATATAA
>NW_010240140.1:407-923 GCF_000690775.1 Eurypyga helias | reverse complement strand
CCAGAACCTTCCGATAAAAGGGGGGAGCTCCGTTAATGAGGGCAGCCAGCTGTCCAGCTTCTGCGCCGGGGTAGGGTTCAAGATTCTATCGCATCCTCACCGCAGCCAGGCCGCCCTCAGGAAAGGATTTGCACGCTTGACTTCGGCAGTCTAGTCTTGAGGCTTGTGCCGAAAAGCCAGCCGGGCACTTCAGGCTTTCTCCCGGCCCTGCTAGCCCCGGAGCGGAGCAATGAGCTCCTCCGTCTGCCCCCCCTCCTTCTACTTCCCCTCCATCTACCTGATGTTGTTCCTTTGGGTACGTTACATTGTCTCAGACCTGCAAATCGCATTGCTTGGGGCTTGGGGGTCCCTAAGTGCTTCCGTTCAAATTCCTAAACTTCCATAAGACTTCAGTTGACTTTTATTTTTTAATGGGTCCAAACGGTTTTCCCTAGTGGTGTCTGTATTAAAAGAGACAGCAGAGTGTTTAGTTGAATTTTCCTGCGTTTCAGATTAGGCCACAAGTGAAAATTGGCA
>NW_010240140.1:0-342 GCF_000690775.1 Eurypyga helias | reverse complement strand
CCAATCTGGAACGGATGGTGTGGAAGTGGAGCTGGTTTACGCAGGCGTCTGCTGAGGCTGGTACCTGCACCCAGTGCTTCCAGCTTTTGGATCTGCAGGAGTGGCATCGAACAGGGATCTGCCTTGCACGCCTCGGTCCGGCCCTTGGCTTAAACACTGCTCAGGATGCCGTGTCTCAGCTGCCCCTCCTGTCGAGAGGGTTTGGCTGAGCAGGTTTTGCCATCCTTTGTGCAGTTGGGGGCATCTCCCATCTCATAAATAGGGATTTTACAAGATGCGGAGCCAACTGAGTCAAGCTCTCACTCCCTGATGCTCAGCAAAGCCGGTGCACGCTTCCGGCGC
>NW_010240139.1:0-8731 GCF_000690775.1 Eurypyga helias | reverse complement strand
GTGGTCGCACAGCCATTTGGCTGAGCGTCAACCTGCAGCCCATCTCCCCGTGAGAAATGTGGGCAGGGTGAGAACAATGAACTTTCCGTTCTGTGGCGTTGGTGTTGTGCAGGATAACATGGAGGAAAAGTTGATTGCAAGGTAAAAAATTAAAATTAACCATGCCTGTGTTCTTGTGCTGCATTGGCAGTGGCACCTAGGGTCTCAATACAGAGCTGGCGAGGCTGGTAAGAAATCAGGCGTGAGAAAGGGATGGAGACAATGAGCACGGAGAATAGGGACACATGCGGTGGGGAGAAGGAGCAAGAAGCTTGGGTGACCTTCTATAAACAAGGGACCAAGCCCACTCCCAGTTTTGGCTTGGTTTCCCTTGGTCCTTGATCAACCGCTCACTCGCACCCTCTCCAGCATGTTGCACATCCAGGGAGATGCCAGGGCTGTGAAAACACGAGGGCATCTTGGGCATTGTGCACCTGGGGAGCTGGGGATTGCCCAAAAACATCTCACCTATATGCATCAGACAGCAAATAAGCAGAATCTTGCATTCAGTAGGTCCTGGTGAAGATAAAACTGCTGGTTAGTTTGCACTGTCATCTGCACCGTTTAAAGGCTGTCAGCAGGCTGCTGGTCTGACTGCCCTCTCTCTGCTGCCCTCCCCTTGTTACACTTGTTGGTTAAATAAATGTTTATTTTTGTGCTCAGTTTCTGCTTGTTGACCACGTATTCACAGGGAAATGAAGAGCTGTGTTTATACCAAATGGGTTTACTGAAGTATCAGAAAGCACAAATCAATTTACGAATGAAATTATATGGTACCCCAGGAATCAAAACTGACAAACACAGAGATTTGCTGTTAAATTAATAACAAGCCAAGATAAAAGGCAATGCAGATCATAAAATTAGTCAGGTACAATATACTCCCTAAAATGTAGAGCTCACAGGCTCTAAATTTCAGAAGGATTTTAAAAATCAATATTGCAGGCTGTGTGGCAAAGCAAATTCCAGAAAACTCTGCATGCACTTGGCAGTGGAGGACTTACTCCTGCCTTCCCATGTCCCGCACGAGCCCTGGACAGCACCGGCGAGTGCACTGTCCATGGCGTGGGCTGTGGAAGGAGGGCACTGGTGGAACTTCTACAGCAAGTTCTTTCCCTTTTGAGATGGGTTTGGGCAGAGGCACATGCAGCGCTGCCTGCTCTGCCTCTTGGGCAGAGGCTGTGGACTTCCTGGTGTCCTCCTCCGGCACCGCGGGGGCCGAGGGTTGGTGCTTCCCTGGCTGGTTGTGGTACACGGCTGAGAGCATGCATTGCTGCAGAGCTGGGGAAACGCCATTTGTTCGGTATGTAAATTAATAGAAGAGATCAGGCTGGCAGAGAGGGTGCACAGCAAAGCAGGAGCAGCGCAGTCATCACCCCCCGCATGACTATCAGGCATCTCAGCTTCCCCCGGGCAGCGTAACCCAGCTCCAGTGCCATAGAAATGATGCAATGATGGAAATCACCCTCCACAGCTTGAGGATAGCCCCCAGGATGCCAGGGTGTGCCAGCACGGGACACTGGAGACACTCCCTTTGCCCTGCTCTGCAGTGAGGGGGGGTCCCTGCTGAAAGCCGGGGCCACGGCACGCAGCTGATGGTCACCCATGGACAGGACGTGCCCTCTGGGCACGGTGCAGCAGCGAGGCACTGTGCTAAGTATGTTTTTCCACAAATAGAGCTGTCCTGGCGTGGTACAAGCATCTGCCTGCCCTCCGTGTTCATCCTGAATGACAGGAACAAGATGCCCGAAGTGTGGCTTTCACAAAGGGCAGCACCTTGGGCTTTGCTCTCTGAGCTCATGTGACATTTTCACACGTTTTGTAGGGCTTCTCTGACTTCTGCTGCTTGCTCTTCTATCCTCTAATTAACTAATGAGACATCTGATGAAGCCATGACACGCACAAGAAATGACAGGGCCACCGAGTGCTTCAGTGTGGCATTCCCCTTGGGCACCCTGTGAAGCAGCAAGCGTGGGACAAGCTTTCTGGATAATGCCCCAATACACATCGAAACACGAGCGCTTTTTAAAGTGAAAATAACACATCCCCCAACAGAGACTCAGGGCACTTGAACCCTGGGGTGCTCCTGCCTCCCCGAGCACCCAGCACTGTAGATGTTGGCAGGATGGGTGGGAGAAGATTGCTGGCTTCTCTGGGAGCCTGACACACTCCTTGTTACACAAGGTGTACACACACCCTAGAGCTACCGTGAGTGCTCCTGTCTCACAGATGTGGGCTAAAACTCTCCTGGAATTGGAGAGTGACAGGACAAGGGGTAATGGGTTTAAATTGAAAGTGGGGAGGTTTAGATCAGGAAGAATTTCTGCATGGAGAGGGTGGGAAAGCACTGGGACAGGTTGCCCAGAGAAGCTGTGGATGCCCCATCCCTGGAAGTGTCCAAGTCCAGGCTGGATGAGGCTTGGAGCAACCTGGTCTAGTGGAAGGTGTCCCTGCCCATGGCAGGGGGGTTGGAACTGGATGAGCTTTAAGGTCCCTTCCAACCCAAACCGTTCTGTGATTCTATTAAAGTTCCAGGCTTTGAGCTAATAAAGCTATTCTATGTAAATTAAGTTATAGGTGTCTAATGTTAATATCTTTGGTTTTCATTGCCTTTTGTTTATGAAACCAAATACAGTGATGCATAATAATAATAATAATTAAAGATTGGCTGACGAGCAGGAAATCAATCCATGTCTCCTGGGTAGTCACAGAGTATCAGTCATCTTTTTAAATCTGTTGGGTTTTTTTATGAGCCTGCAATTATTGTCTTACTAAAACCAAATTAACAAATTCAGCTGCTGTATGCCCGTTTGTGAAGCAGCTCTGGGGGGTGGCAATGATTTCTACAGGCGCCAGCTTGGGCTTCTCTCCGGAAGAGGTTCAGGGCAACCCAGCACAGCCCCACTTTGCAGCAGCCGGTGCTCCTTGCCATGGTAACCCCTTTCCACCTGCTGTCCCCACTCGTGTTCTTCTCAGGCAGCCTCTGAGTATTAGACGGTGGCCCTCACAAAACCATCCTCTGGGCCAAACCAAGAGGTGCCAGCCCCAGCCTTCCCATGAGCACCTGTTGCACTCTAACAAACATGCAGAAAATGCAGAATAGCCTCTTCAGAGCGAAGCTTTCTGTATTGATCTTGTGGAAGAGAAAAAATGATGCAGACAGAGGGCATCCCAGGAGCTGCCTGTTTTGTTTCACAAAGTAAGCCAATGCCCCAGTATCGCTCCCTGTCTGGTGTGACAGGATAGAGGCAGCTCCAGGCAGAGGTGCGTAAGGCACGGACCTCCCGGCACTGCCCCAGTAGCAGATGGGACCAACTGAGGGGCTGTGGGACATCTCCTCCCACAGACTCAAACTTCCCAGATTGGATTTAAAATGTATTTCATTATTTCTTTGGCAGTCTCAAACTGCTGAGAGCTGATGAGTCCGCAGGGGTGGGAGGTACAGTCACGGCCAGGCTTGTTCACAGGTCACTGAGCAATGATAACGAGTTTGTGGCTACTCATGGCACGTTCCCCGGAGCTGCAATCACAGCCCTACGAGCCTGGTGTGGACGATCTGTCACAGGACAAGAGCCAAGAAGTGTGTACAGATTGTCCCTCACCCTCCAAAACCATCCCCATGCACAGCCCCATCAGCAATTCTCCCTCTGTGTCCTGTTCCTCTTCCACAGCCACCCCTGTATTGGCCAGCTCTTCCCAGCACACCCAGCAGCACTCTCACCCACGGAGAGCAGCTGATGGGGACACTGGCTGCCCCCCTGAGAGAGGCCAGGCTGGCTGCGGGAATGGGCTCCCACCCAGCCCCGGTTGCTCCTTGGCCAACTGAGTGTGCCGGTGGCTGACGCTTCCCGCACATCACCACTTATTTCCATTCTTCCAGAAACGTGTAATGGCTTTAGCCCCCTTTTGTAATCACGATGCAGCCATTGGTGCATCTCTGCTTCCCCCGGTGCCCACGCCAACAGCTTCCCTTGTTGTACCTTGTCTTACACGACACTGTAAAATCTTCAGGACAGGGGCTGCATTTTGCGATATAAACACACTATCTTCCCTAAATGAAGGCAACCAGAAAAAGATCATGTGTATTGATCTGTGGAACTGAATATTAAACCCATTTTTAAATATATGGGAGCAGTATCAAAACCAGAGTGTGCGATGCCAATCTGGACCACAAAATTCAGCCATTTTTGGAAAATCCTCTCTTCTCTCCTTAAAAAGCTCCCTCAGCACGTATATGACACTTACAACTCATGCTGAGGTGCACTCTATATGCAAGAAAACAAAAAGGGTCTGACAACCTGGACTTGCAGTAACAGATTAAAGAAAGTCAATCTATTTTCTTTGAAAACGAGAAGACAGATGGGTGACTTGATTACAGACTATAAATGCCAGCTTGGAAAAAGCTTTGTGGTGATAAGAAGGTCTTCAACTGAGTAGCAGATCCAGAGCCTGGAAATTGAAATTAGACAAATTCAGCATAGGAAGCAGGGTAAGTAATTAAATAGCAGAACAGTATGCACAGGGATGGAGTGATTCACTATTACTTGCAGGCTTTCAAAATCAGGACAGGATGTCTTTCTAAAAGGGTAAACCAGGAGATGTAGGGCCAACAGGGGAACATGGGTTAGTGTCCTGGGGAGCCCAGAGTGATAACTTTCAGAATTAATATTGATAAAAACATGACTAATGAGGACAGATGTGGGATTTTAGAAGGTGCTATGAGAGGAATAGCTGAGACTGTAATCCAGTTATTGCTGGAGCTTTCGAGACCTTTGAAAACTTCACCTTGCAGCAGGGAAACACTGTGGATCAGTCACAGTGTGATGCACAGTCTGCACACACCATGTCCGCAGCAGATAGGATCCTGGAGCCTGAGGAACATCTCCTGAAGCAGCTGGGCCTCGCTTTGGGCTTCAGTTTTGTGCCTGCTGCTTCCAGACCCAAAACAAAGCCTTTTACTTACAGAATAGTTATTTTAAGTGTTTATACAGTCTCAGTGTCTGATAATGGGACATGTCTTGACTCGAGGTGTCCCTTGGCCAAGTAAATCCAGCTTAATTAATGCTGCTTAGAAGAGAAAAGGACAAGGCTGGCTGCACGCCACATTCCCAAGTGAGTTGTGTTAGCTCATCTCTGCATCTACGGGCCACTGAGGGCTGAGACAATCGACTTGCACTACGAGAAGTCCTGGGTGATGAGGAGGTCGCCTACAGCTCTGTCCCCCGTCATTCACCATGCTGGCAGCGTGCGTGCCAGCTCATCCCCTGTCCTCGGCAGGTGCCAACACCCAGACGCAGGGTGACACTGAGGCAGCTATCTGCAGTCTGGAAGTGGCTTGTGCTGCATCTTTTCCCCAGCGGAGCACCACTGGAGAGCTGACCAAGGGATCCTCCATCCCAAAGGATGGCTGTAAAGCACATCCCTACTAAAGATGTTCTGTCTTGCTTGCACTTGATGTCAGGCCAGCATCTCTCTCCACGTACCATCCCTTCCCTCTCTTCTGCTTGTGAGGAGACAGGACAGATCAGGAACATTACTTGCTCCAAAGCCCAGTGCAAACGGACCACCAGAGAGCTGAGCAGCTCAGGGCATGCCTCCCAGGTGGTTCACTGCAATGAGGGCTGCAGATGGGCTGTGCTCCCAGGCCCGGAGAGCGGGGTGTCTGGGAAGGGCTGCGGTAGCAGGAGGATGAACGCCAGAGCAATACTTCAAATCCCTGCAGCTCCCAGGAGGGAAGAGTGACTCCAGCATCCTTATCTGCTGCCTTCACCCTCTTCCTCTCACACGAATACTGGACAGCACTACTCTGCACATCAGCCCAGCTGTGAGCTTTTTGGAAAGTGACGTCAAAACAAGGCAGGGAAGCCAGATGCAGGGAGATCATCCAGGCTGGCAGGGTCTGGAGAGGACCTCCAGGAAAACTGGGTGCCTGGGGAGGGGAGGAAAGACACTGTTTACAACAGAGGCTGGCTCAGCAACTTGCCTTTGTCCTGATCATGGTCCATGTCTATTTTTGCATCAGCCAAGGCCTTTCACCCCTGTTTGAAGGCAAGGGAAAGGAAAGAGCTCGTTTCCCTCAATCACACAGGAATGGCAGCTGTGGTTTGGCAGAGGATGGGCTCAGGATGCCTGTGAGAGCAGAGCTGTGTCTGTGAGGCTGCCTGAGGTAATGGCCTTTAGCCTGGAGAGCAGGAAATATTAATGGGCTGTTAATTATTCCTGAGCTTCTGTCTGTGTCATATACACCCCCTGCACACATGCACTCACATGGGGATGGGCGAGGGGGTGTTGGCAACATCTCAGCCATCCAAAAATGTGCATTTCTCTGCTATTTTCTCTTCCCCTGTGGTCCAGATCTTCCAGACCCACTTTCCATCACTGGAGAAGGAGGGAAGCATGGGTTTGTGCTCTGTGCTGGGCCACCACAAGCTTGCTCTGACAAGCACCAGGCACAGGCAAGGAGATCGTCAGGCTGGCACCCATAGACAAGCAAACAGCTTGTCTCTCCGCAAGGTTTAGTGAGTGGGTCCAGAGCCACATGCATGCAGTCACATCATCCCAGGAGAAGAGCTGGCTAAAAGCATGGAGAGAATTGCCTACAGCCATGCCGTGTCGCTTCCCTGCTTCTTAGGCTGAAGCACCAAGAGGGACGCCAAGACAAGCTGGCTCCCGCAGGCACAGGCGATCAGAGCCAAGAAATCCAGCAAGGCAAACAAAACCCAAACAAACGGCATCCAGAAAACTATGTACGCAACAGCTTCCAGGCCCCAAGCCTTTTCACACAAGAAGGGAAGTGTTCAGCAATTGGGCGTTCTTCAGAGTGCGATGGGGAGACAGCTGACCTGCAGCAGGGCTGGCTGGGAGAGGATCATGAAGCCAGAGCAGCAGAGAAGAGGGCAAAGGCTTCACATGCACATGCTGCTAGCTGCCATGGAAAACGCCTGCAGCATCCCACCTGCAGAAGGCACAGGTAGGCATGGGAAAGGCTTTGTGAGTACACGAAATCAGTATCAGTGAGCAGCACCTCATCAACAGTTGTGATCCAGGAAAACAACATCCAGTTGTGAGCCTGGAAAACAACCAATTTGTTTATGGCTGAAGTTTGCAAAGCACCTTACCTGTAAAATAATCCAACCTTCAGAGCTGTGTTTGTTCACTACAGAATGGGAAGACAGATTTTATCTGAGAAAGGGGACCAAGGGGCAGGCTTTCTGGGTGAGTGAAACAGGCTCAGCAATATTCCACAGCCCAACAATGGAAATAAAAGAGAAAAAAGCAAAACACATCCGAGAGAATATGCAGAGATAAAAGGCAGAAAAGAAAGACACTGCAAAGAAAGGTCTGTGGGTGGCGCCGAGAAAGACATGATAATGGAAAATGACATATATATGGTTCCTGTAGAGTCACCATGGCAAGAGAAATTATTATCCTAAAGCTTGCAAAGTAGAAAAGCAAGGGACTTACCCACCAGTCACAACCATGACTGAGGGTTTCAGCTTGTGCCCATGGGTGACACGGCAGGTAGTGACAATTCGCAGAGAAGTGCGTGCCCAGACTACATCAGTCAGAGTGAGGCAGCTGTGTGCAGGTCAACCTCAAAGTCGGTGTCAAAATGGCACCAGGACATCAGGGGATTTGTGAGTGAACAGAAATCTCTTTGGCACTCTGGAAGTGGAGATGGCACAACCGAAGCAGGCAAAGCCACGCCGAAGTGTCTATGCTGGCACAACCACAGCACGAGCTGCAGCGTGGCAGTTCCCACCACAACATGGGCAGCAGTGCAGTTGGGGCCTTCGGTTAGCCCAGACAATACCACCAGCTCACAAATCCAGTGCCAGCAAACCTCAGAGAAAGTCTCTGTGTATTACAAGCAGAAGAAAAACACACGGAAGTCCCCAGTGCAGGTGATGTGACTTGCCTCTACTAACACAGCGTGAAGTACCCAAGATGGGTTTCCAGGGGGGGCCATCTAACAGATCTGGTTCCAATAAAAAGAAAGGAATGGTTCATGAAGCGCAGGTCCAGGGAAGTTCCACTGCGCTGGAACTAAATATAAGGGAGGGAATAAAATAGTAAGAGAAGATGCTCCGTCAACAAGGCAGAGCCCATCAGCCATTCTCAGTCCTTCACACAACGTTTTCCTTCTCCACCAGCCGGATGCAGACAGTCACAACCCTGAGCGAAAATGCAAGTGGAAGAAGAGGACCGTCAGCTGCATGCCAGGCTGGCAGGACAATGTCACAGCAGGCGACATTCTGGGGTAAGGCACTGAAACACCACCCATCACAGCCCTGGCTTAGGTCTTTGAAGGGACATCTGCTGACTTCCAAAGGCAACAGCCTTCCTGCCAAAAAGCAAATGTAAATCACCAGATGTCCTTTGGAAGACTATTATGATTTGTAAAGTATCTCACTCTTGCCTAAGTGTCTCTTCATCCACTGTATCCCTCCACATGAAAATACAACAGAGAAACAAGATCAAGAGATTTCCAGATGAATACTGAGAGCACAGAGGGCATCCAAAGAGGAGTTATCTGCTGGTTTTCAAAGCAGGTTTGGAAAGAATCCGAGAATAAACCATACTCAACTAAGACTCGCAAGTACTCATGTCCACTAGTTTATCAAGACAGTATCAAGGAGATTTAAAAGGAAAATATGTCAATCCCAGACAAAGGCACTTTAAGGAGGAGTTCAGC
>NW_010240138.1:0-13485 GCF_000690775.1 Eurypyga helias | reverse complement strand
AACCTGCTGGCCATGATTCTCCTGAGACAGCCCAGGACTCCATAAGAAATTAATGATCCTTTTCTTCTTTTGTTCCCCATGTGATAACTGGGTATCAGAATTTGCACTACCCCCTTGTCCACATGTGCCAGCTGCTTTTTTCTCTCTGACAGTCTAGTTGTTCAGTATAATTAAATTTTGCTAAGAACAACTTGTATTTGTCTTGGATTTTGCTGTAACTCATGATAAAGTTTGAGCTGATTTTTTTTTCTAATAAGACAAGATTTACAGGGGAGCACAATATTTTTATTCAGTCAAGCAGTAGGTCTGATAAATTCAGGTCTTCCAAAAAAGAGTTTGCACACCTGTAACCTTCTCATGGCCAAATCTATTTATTCACCTCAGCACACTCTGAAACGTTGCTTCCCTTGCATTACATCAAGCAGAATCCTCACCAAGCAAACCCTTCAGTCAATCTCCCCTGTTAAAAAGTTAGGTTTAGTTACTTTTAACCTTTAACACAACGTGTAATCCTATCAAGTTGGGTACAGTTGTAGGGGATAAGCCACCTCTCTCCTCCTCCAGTTAGGCACTGGCCCCAGTGAATTCTACCTTGATTTCATTTCTTCCCCTTCCTCTCACATAGTACTGGGTTACGTTGTACATTCAAAAGACATACCGCATTCATTTATCAGTAGCTGACATTTGGGTAAGTGTGGTGGAAGGAGAAGGGCAATTAACATTTTAATTCCCATTTCTAGGAGTGACAACTGTTCACAGCAAAGGGACAGTGTCTCACAGTTGGAATTTCTTTCTCTCTCCCCATACATATATAATTACCACTCATCCAAATTAATGCCATGTGGTAATTAACTTATTTTTAATGAAGATTTACTAAAGGCCAGGAAGGAAGATGAGGCTCAGAAGGATGTTTGTTATTTATCAGAGTTTTTAGTTCTTTGCTGCTTTATTGAATCAGTACCTTAGTACATAACTGTTTGACTTTTAAACCTGATAAATAGAAACAACTTCTAGGATTATTTTACAAGAGTTGTAGCATAATTTGCAAAAAGCATTTGGCACAAATTGTGGTTAGAAAATTACTTTTAATTGTAAATAATACGCTATTTGCCCTAAAGCTTTATACAGTTCCTATTAACACTGAGTTAGTTGCCTCACAAATGTCTTTTTGAAACTGTCACAAATCTGATGGATGAGGAATGAGGGCAAGGTCCTGCCAAGATTATGACATTTATTCCTTTGGCTAAATTTGAAAATGTGAAAGAGGTCTTTTTTTTACATGTTTTATTTTATAAAACTGCACCAGACAGTTGCTTTTCTTTTCCTTCTAAGTTATTTTAGGTAGCTGTGACATAGACATCCTTGATGTTTTTTAACTTCTGTTTCATTGGAATGCTAGCAAGCCCCAACATATATGTTCCTGGAGTGGGTTGTTAATGCAATTGTAATATACTTTAATAGAAGCACAAGATTTTTTTGTCAGTGTAAATTTTACTATGGCCTGGAGCGGGAAAAGAGGGTATGTAGTATTTCTGCACTCTGACAGGTTTGATGTGTAGGTAGTGGAAATGCTTTAAAAGGAAGCAGATGTCCTTTGAAGTTTAGACAAAGGTCTCTGTAGCAAACCTAGACGTAATATGATTGTAAATTTAATTATAGAAAGCTGTCTACACAGACTTCGTTCCAGTCAATCAGCCCACGTTATTTGGGGTTTCATTTTATCAAGTAGCTGCAATGCCTGTTCAGTAGCATCCTCCTAACAAGGCACCCTAGTGCCTGAAGGGTCTTTTTTCTTGAAAGGTGCTGGTTTGCTCTCAGTCAGCTTTCTACCTTAAAAGTGTTGGAATCTTTTTTAATTGTAAACTTAAAAAATCTAGTGTTGCTGGAGTAAGCATTTGGGGTATACAGAATTGCTTTCTTCTTCCTGTAAACCATGTTGAGACACACATGCTGCTCGATTTCAACATGCAGATATACAGCCTATACGATAAAATGCATCCTGAAGCATGTTCTGTCTTCACCTAGATGAGTATCAACAATTTCACTGGTGTAGATGGAATTGAATCAACTTTAAGCCAATATTGCCAAGTGCAGAGTGATGTAAAATGTGCGTAATGGGGTGTATAAAGTCTCTCTTCTTGTTTCTTCCCTCGTTACCTCCAGAACTATTGCTTTCTTCTCTCTCCGTATCTCACCCCAAAACCCTGTGTGAAAGAGCCATACCTGTAGTCACGGAGCGAAATGGCTCAGCGTTCCGGCCATACAGCCAACCCCCGGATGGAGTAGATGGGAATTGCCAAAAAAGTAACACTGCAAAGGGCTGATGGAAGAAGAGGTGAAGTCAGGCAATAGAAGGGAAGCAGGGATGGGAAGGGGGTAAGGGCCAAGGGAGATGGAGAATCCTATCCTGCAACACTGAGGTCTTTTCATGGTCCACGGATACAGAACTCCATCTCCTCTTTAGGCAGATGTTTTCAGTGAATTCTGAAATGGGGGCATTATCCTCCACACATCTGTACAGCAGCAATTAAAGACTTCTGGCTTTTTTAGTACTTCTGAAGGCGACCATTGCCCCAGAAACCTGGAAACCAAAGTTTTCTTTCCAGAAGGATGTGAAGCACAAAGATCTGTGGAGCAGACTTGGTTTTGTCACACTGCTGGTTTCTCAGTCCTCACTGGGGTGGTGGCTTGGCAAGTTTGGAAACATTCCCCTCTCAGTTGCTGCTCCATTTTTTATTTTTCTACAAATATTGTCAGAAAATACTTGAATTTATGGTAGCTTCTGTCAAAGTCTTACAGCGTGGTTTCAGCATTAGAACCAGACAGACATCAGGCATCAAACCATAAAGCCTTTGGTCTTTCCTGAGCTGAACTAGATGTTACCTGGAAGTTTACCAAGGAGTTTAAAGATTTTTGTGTCACGCTACCTTTGAATATTTAATCATTCTAAAAGTAAATTACATTGAGGGCACCAGTGGAATACAAAATTTAATTTTTACTTTTCCAAGATTTAAATATTTAAAATACCTTAATTGCAGTTTGAAAAGTGTAAAGAGTCCACAATTTCTTTAGGCTGTTCATACTTGCTTATGAATTCCAGTTTATTCTGCTAATCCTAAAAGGCATCGATTTATCCAGCTAACATCCTTTTAACTTATAACCCAGCTGCTGTGAGCTGCTAACTAGCTTTTAGGTCAGGAAACTCTGGACTGTCAAAGCCAATTATAGTTAAACAACTTACGATGCCTCTCTGTAATTTTCTGTATAGTTTTCCTGAGGCTTTAAGGATATAGTACTATGCTTGGAGAGACAATTAAGGAAGTCTGAAGTGATGTAACCTGTGGTTTCGTGTGTTTCTTTCATTTTTATATGTATACATAACTACAGATATTTGTATATTATGCACACATAGAATCCCATGACTTATCTTTGGGGTTTTTTATAGTATTCATTAAGTACAGCTAACAGATTGATGTTTAAACGTTTTTCAGTATCTAGCTATTGTCTTTCCAACAAAGCCTAGTGACACAACAGAAATTGCGATGAAAAACTAAACCAAGAATCACTACATTGTGGGCAACCACGAACAAAGTCAGCGTTATGCAGTTTGACTGTTCCTTCTTGGTCAGATGCTGCAACAGTGAAACAGTAATTCAAAATCAACATTTCTAAACCTACTGAGCAGCTGTGTCAGCTTAGTAAACATCTGATTTACTCGGGTTTTAAATGTGAGTTTCATCGCTAACTGTTCCCAGTTCGCTGGAGACCTGCACAATGCATTTTCCTGAATGCTGAGGGAGCCACTAGATGGGAGTATGTTATCTTAAAAGAAGGTTTGTCAGTCCCGGCTGTTTCTATTTAAAGGAGTTCTGCACCTCTCTTTTCCCAGCATCCAGGAGATGCTGCAACACCACCCACTTCCACTGGGTTGATCAGGGGTTTGGAATTGGGATACAGTGTCCACATGGGCACTGGGAAGACACTGCCGGCCTTGCTGCTCCTCCAGCCCAGGAGGACTCAAGCTGGAGCAAAACAGAGGCAAAGGCCTAGTAGAGCTTACACCCGCCAAAAAGCAGATCTCATACCCAAACAAGGACCACAGGCACCCTGTGTAAGCTAGTTCTGTGGAAAGCCCCAAGAACCCAGGCTAAAAAAACTTCAGAGGATCACCTTACTAACACACAAACTAATAATTTAAAAAAAAAAATCCTAACTCGTTAAAATACATCAAAAGCCAGGCATTTGCCAGAGAGAAAACTGACAGATGATGAAGATTTAGAAAGGGCCTTTTGAGGAAGATTAGACCATAGCAAAACCATTTTTTTTTTCCAGCAATATTCATTACAAAAGCAATAGAGAAGTGTTCAAAATAAACCCGTTCTTTTCTATGGGAAATACATCTTCACATTAGTCCTAAACTGAGGGATCAATAAAAGGCATTTTAGGACTGATGAGTAAACTGAAAGTAACAAACTGACAAAGCTGGGTGTGTTCAAGGCTAAAGAGTCCAGCAGTATCATCCTGGAGTGAGAGGTGCAATGTGTAACCAGTTTCTGAGGGCAGCCACAGTACTAGAAGGATGGTGCCAAATGTGCTGCTTTCAGAAGAATCTCTTCTAATATTTGTGGAAACGGCAAAAAAATCTGACTTCCACACCAGGAATATCTGAGAACTATAAGACTCTAAGTGGAAAAAATGAACACAAAGCGATTAATCATTGTTCCCTGTAGTACTGGGAGGGGAGGGACAGCTAATATAGCCATCAGGCAGCCAATTTCAAATAAAACGCTTTTTCTTATGTCATAATTAATTTTGCCATAGTACCTTTCGGGATCCAGACAGATAAGCTA
Source organism: Eurypyga helias (assembly GCF_000690775.1). Lineage (NCBI taxonomy): Eukaryota > Metazoa > Chordata > Aves > Eurypygiformes > Eurypygidae > Eurypyga > Eurypyga helias. The sequence goes on along the minus strand of NW_010240138.1, from coordinate 8,635 downwards.
AAAAAGGAGCAAGACAAGCTCAGATTGGGTAGAAGCATTAAACGCGATTAAATGAGTGCAAATTTTAAAGCTGGAAGTTCGTGAATTGTTGCTTACGGGAGTTGCTGAGAATACACCAAGACTCTGTGCCCATGCCCTGTCCCTAAGTGCTCACTGTTGCTCATCAGTGGAGAATGATCTGGGGCTAAGCTGACCTTCAGATATTGCCAAGTTCATTCCTGTGTTCCTGTGATGCTGAAAAATTTCCACAGGTAATTTTGGAGAGGGTCAGGGAATGGGTGGGAGTACTTCCCTCCTAAGGGCTCCCTATGAAGCCAGTGACAGCGCTCCTGTTGATATTAGCCGGAAGGAATAGGATGCAGAGATGCTGTTGCAATAAAGAAGCTTGGAGTGCTATGTACTCAGTGGTGGATCTGGAGAATTACTGAGAACTTGTCCTGATGGGATAGTTTTTAAATACGCAGTGCTAGTGATGTGATTTTTTGTTCTTAAAATAACTTCTCTTAATAATAAAAAATACTTTTTATTAGGATCAAATGTTCTTTGTATAAGCAGATGTCTTGCTCACATCTCTTCCTGCTCAATTATACAGTGAGCTCACAATTTATGTCACAAATCCAATGACTTTCCCATAAGAACAGAGTGCTGCTGCTAGCACAAATTTGTATTTAATTGCAGGACTGAGTACTGTCTGTGAGGGAGATTTTAACACAGACATTCCCCAAACTGAAAACGCAAACTACAAAGTTACTGAGGGAAAGTAATTTCTCTAACTGGTTTGGGTGGATATTTTCAGTTTGCTTGTGGAATAAAACCCCTCTTTGCAAGTCATAAAAACCTTATTATAATTTTGAAACACGTTTCATGTCTATGCAACAGGTCTATTGCCTGTGCAGTGCTTTAACAGCATTAGAGTTGCTGGAATTGCTCAAAGACATCAGAAATAGAAATGCTCTGTTCCTCACTGGAATTTCAGTTCATTGGCCAAGCAGAATTACTGCTTTTTCCAGGCAAGTTTTTGAAAAGACACTATTCCCAGGCTACACCCTGTCTGTCAATACATGGCCAAACTGTCATTCTACAATAGTTCCTTGTACAACAGAGTGGTTCTTTCTTACGTGTGGTGTGGCCAAACCCGCTTGCTGTCAGAAACTGGGAGTAATAACTAAGGGAAAACAAAAAGCTGTCTGTACCGTGCAATTGTCAGTGATAAATGACTGATGCACTAGATAAAGAGGTATTAACTTCTGCCCCTGTTTGTCAGGCCCCATCCCAGGTTATTGCACATTTGGATTTCCAGAGGAAATGAGGTTTGTGCACATCCTGAGCTTGATGGAATACTGAGAGATGGGACATGGCAACATGACTGTGGATATCACGGGCTGCATTTTAGCGTATGCTGAAGGCATCGCAGCCTTACACTCTTGCCAGTCCCGGGTGATTGTCAGCACTGAGCGAGGCCTTCAGGCTCCTCTTCAAAAGCTTGGGAAGAGTTAGATACCTCAGAAAGGACTCAGGAACTGGCAGAGCTGGACCCTGTGTAAAGCCACCTGTGAATAAAACAAGGTTTGGGATGAAAAAGTCCTGGGTATATTTACATGATTCAAAGCTCTTGTCTATGGTGAGTTGGCGTGACTGCAAAACAGGACAGGATCATGAGGTGCTCTCTGTGAAGGCTCCAGGAGCGGCAAAGCTGCGCTAGCACGATGTGGAACCGAACAGATTTCCTCCCCAAGGGCTGAATGTAGGTCTGTGTTTTCCCACAGCTCTGACGCTTCTGGTTCCAGAGGCAACCAAGTCAGCGTTGGCTCCAGGCTACTCCCACAGTGCACTGCCATGCTGCTTGGGCAGGCTCTGAAGGCATGTGGCTGAAACCAGGTGTCTCTCCCCTCCTCAGCCAGCCCCACGAGCCGCGTGCCATCTTGTCTGCAAACAGAAATAGCAGAAGTTATTCTGTTTAACACCTTACTCTCATCCTTCCCCCAGGAGTGCAGGGGACCTCTCATTATCTTCATATCCACTTTTCTTCACTATTGATTAGAATTAATTACTGACTTCTTTACCTACTCCATGGCAGTGGCAGACCCACCCCTCTAGGCCGTTCTAAATAGACATAGAATCACAGAATGGTTTGGGCTGGAAGGGACCTTAAAGATCATCCAATTTCAACCCCCCTGCCATGGGCAGGGACATCTTCCACTAGACCAGGTTGCTCAAAGCCTCGTCCAGCCTGGCCTTGAACACTTCCAGGAATGGGGCATCCACAGCTTCTCTGGGCAACCTGTTCCAGGGCCTCACCCCCCTCTCCGGGAAGAACTTTTTTTCCCCGATACCCAGACGTGAAGGTATTTTCTGCAAAACTGCAAGGAACACAGGTGCAAATCTGAATCAGATCTACAGCTACGCAGAAGCAGGAGGTAAGGTGGCTTGGCAAGTTCAGCAGAGCATAACCCTTCATTTGCGTGTGTTCTTAATTACACAAAATAGTATGCCTCCCTTGCCTTGCAGAAAACTCTGGTTTCACAGGCAGGGAAGTTGGTTGCCTCCTGGTAAGAAACCATGCCATCTATTTATTCAGTATGTCCAATGCAAGGAACCCACAAGCGTGTGCATGTATTAACAGAGTCTTGCAGCTGGCCAGAAAACAAATGATTGTTGTCCCAGTTGTGTAAGTGGGAAAGAATTAAAGAAAGAGAAACTACAGGCAAGAGTTAGGTACAGCAGGTATCTGCTTTAACTAAAAGTGTTTGCTTCAGCTAGAATAACACTGCAGCAAAGCAGCAAACCTTTGATCTGATAGTCTCTTCCTTATTTTTACCTGGAAGTTTCCTGGATGGCTGCAGTTTGTGTTGTGTCAAAGTCAGAAATGTCCCAATCTTTGCACTTCTAGTTCCTGGATGCATCTAGGGATCTGGTTCCCACTGAGAACCTCTCTGGGGCCCACAGACCATGAGAAGCGACACCCTGTCTACTTGGAGGGGGCAAATACATGGAGCCCAAACAGAGCTTGTTCCAACACTGGGTGGCCAGACAGCCATTTTCTCCTTCTAAATCAAAGCCATGGGCGTTGCCCGACTTCATTTAAAAAAAAAAAAAATCAACAATCACTGTCCTAACCATGACATAAAATGAGAAAAGGTGAAGGGTAGCCACCTCACAGCCTTGTCCAAAGTCTAGTGAGTCTCCTGCTGGAGGAGCTGGGAAGGTTCTAGGAACAGTCTCCCAAATCCCCAGAAATGCTGTAACCATCACATTCTTGTACTTGCTATAAAACGGGATTGCTGTTTCCATTCAAAGTGCTGCTCAGTTGGGAAAGGACTCAAAAGTTCTGGCTAACAAATGGGGACATCCACCTTGAAATTCTGACCAATTAATCAGCTAAACAAGGGCACAGAGTAGGTTTGTGCATTTGTCCACGGCCATCCACATTTGCACAATGCCGTTCACATGATGCCAAGTAGCTAAGTAGTGCTCCTTGGAATGTGCAGGGGGACAAGGCAGGCCAGGGAGCACTCCCAGCACCCACTGGCGGCGAAGCTGTTCTGTACTCGTAAGGGAGTTTAGCTCCAACACGAGCCGCAGCGTACCACCACGTAGGCACAAGGTAGCGTACCACCACGTAGGTGGCGAAGCTGTTCTGTACTCGTAAGGGAGTTTAGCTCCAACACGAGTCGCAACGTACCACCACGTAGGCACAAGGTGGACCTCAGCCCATTTCATTTGCTAGGTTGGATTGCAGCCCGGGGCACTGCTGGCACAGCTGTCAACTGCAGAGAAGGCAGGTTAGTCTGTTTAACCTCAGCCCTAATGTGCAACCCCATCTCAAGCCCCCTAAACTCCACCTGGGAACAGGAGAGCGGATACATCGCTGTGCCCAGTGTGCCCAACTAAGCAGCATCCAAGTGTTCACAGGCACACTCTTCTCTGTTCAGACCCGAGCGGTCCTTCAGCATGCTTCATATGCCCTGACCTTGCAAGAAAAAGAAACCCACGATATCTACCTCTTGCACTGTCCCTGCCTGGTTCAGACCAAGCACCTAGTTGTAGGTGTTGCGATGCGGTTGTAGGAAACTGTGCAGCTGATTTGCTCCGAGTCGCACCAGCACCAAGCAGTCGATCGTTTTCCAGTTCGCAGATATACTATGGAGAAGAGGCAACTACTGAAACAAGGTTATGGGGATAAATAAAGTTACCAAATAAGCAGGGTAAACATTAAAAAAAAGTACAGAACGTCTCACAGAGAGGTTTCTACCCTGTGAGATGCAGTAAGCATAAATCACCAGTGTTGCCGCAGGCAGAACTGCGGTACTGTAATCAATGTAATTCTGATTTAACTCTCCTCAAGATCACACTGCTTCCCCCCCTTCTCCCACAGTCTCTGAGCACTCATGACCACATCCTAAAAACATTCCCTCGGTTTCAGAACTGAAGGCGTAACATGAAACACAGCACAGAATCGAGTTTTAAGAAATTATGTCCAAAAAAATAGACCTTAAATACTTGTAGTGATATATTCCTACAGCAGAGGAGGTGGTTTATTTTACCAGCACAGCACTCTGAAAGACTTCTGTAAGGCAAGTGCAACGCACTCCAGCAAAGAGCTTCGGAACTAGTAAGCTTTTGTGCCTTCATTTCCCATCAGGAAGCTCATTCGTGACAGCCCAGTGCTCAGAGGGATCAGTCCCTACGCTGTGATAAAGCACAAGGAGCAAATGGCTCCTGGGCTCACCTAAGAACCATTTATTTCCGATTCAGTGGAGGCAGGAGATGCTAACACATGACTGCCTAACGCAGTGCAGGATCAGTCAGCGGTGTGTGACGCTTTATTTAATGTGAGAACACGCAATAAATAATACACCACCATATCACTTCTAGAGATCACAGTCCTAATGTTTCTTGTTGCCGCAGCTTGCTTTCTAAAACCTGTCTGGACGATGTTAAGTCACACACAAGTGTAATTCCTTCTTCCCCACCCCCTCAGACTTGTTAAGTATTGCTATGATTTTGTTTTCATTAAAAGCCTCCATGGTATTTATACGTAGCATTCTCCTTCAGCCTGGGAGGACCCAAAGGTGAAATCAAGCAGCAGACGACTATTCACCACAAAATGAGTAGTCATTTATGTTCCAAGCTAAAATAAATACAAACAGAAAGCTCACTGTTCTAATGTCTTCATTTAGCAACTTAGGTTTTGGGGGGTTTTTTTTGGTTTTTTTTTCTTTTGAACGTGTGTTTGAAAAGAAAAAAAATGTTTTGAGCCTTGTGAATGATCATTTTATTTTTGTTTTCTTTGGGAAGCCTGACGCGAAACCTCCATCCTTTTAACTTGATGTCTTCACTACTTGCCTTTCCCAGTGGCACAGGGGTAGATGGTTATACTCCTCCGTTATACACTCTAGTTTAACCACACAGCTTTGCAAAACAGCCCCACCACTAAAATGAGCTGCAGCTCTAGATTTACACTCCCCGTCACTTACAGTTACCGATGAATGATTTCACTTCTGATCACACACCTTTCCAAACTGCTCCACAGTTTTCCATGTTTTGCTTATTATAACCAGCTCCTTCATTTGAACAGCATCACAGTTGAGCTCAAGCCTGAAACGCAATGCTCCACCTAGGGCAAGCGCTTATTTTTACTTGAGTAATGACAGAAAAAATGTTGACGCTGACATTTACCAAAATATTTTGGAGCACAAACGCCACCCGCTGCGCTGAACGCGAGAATTCATGCCTGCTAGTCTTGGTTTTCCCCTCAGACTATGACTGATTTGACTTATGCCTGACTTGAACAAAATTTCCAGAGCTCTGCTGGAATTATAGTCGGTAGGAAAAACTCCTAAACCTGCAGCTGAATTTCTCTTCCCGTGCCAGTGTTTTCCCTTGTCTCTGATGACAGGATACAGCAGGACATTCTCAACCATTTCATAGCATTTTGTAAGCTTAAAACTTCACACTTGGATGGGAAATTCTCTACTAATACAGCTGGAAGCCTGCAAGGAACTGCTTGCATTTCTTTCATAAACCACCCTGTGAAAATCCCAGTTTAGTCCCGCAGTTTAATCTGGATGCTTCTTGCTCGACAGCATTCGCAAGGCAGGAGCATTGGTCCTTCGGTATTGAAGCTAGAACAGGAACATTTCCCTGCCTTCCAACAATCCCGCTTATGAGCTGGTCACTGGTCATGACCCTGTTGTTTATTGTATAAATGAATCATAAGAATTACTGGAATTCTTATAAACCCCAAGTAAATAAAAGGGGAAAGAAAAGCCCACCTGTAATCAGACACCATGTAACTGCATGTTAATGGAGTGTTCAGTGCCCTACTGGGATATGTTAGAGAAATGCTATAGCATTATACTCAATTTCAAGAGGCCGGTAGACGTTTTTAAATGAATAAATTCTATTTATATAATTACAGTAATGACTACAGTTCACACTTTATGGACAGCAAGTAAAAAAAACACACTGGAATTTATGTAAATATTACTAACACGCACACTATGAAAAATCAATTCATGTTAATTAAAAAAACACCTTAATTCTAAAAGTTTACCAGAAACAGTTACACTGAGCATTCCGATCTCTGAAAGCAGAACAGAAGTTGTTTACAAGGATCCAGCAGTAATTGATCTCCAGCTGCTTGGAGCTTGGGCTTGCAGACTGAACGTGTATCGAAAAGCTGGGCTGAAATCCTCTCCCAGGTGATGGCAGCAGCCGTCATGCTGCCGTTTCCTACGAGCCTGGAATTCCACCCCAGTCTTTACATTCTTTGTCGGTTATAGTGGAGCAGCCAGAAGAAGAAAGACGATTAGAGAGCAGCCAAGTAGACTCACAGTTCAAGAATCCAATCTTCAAGGAGCTGTAAGGGGAAGGAGAAGGGGGTTTATAGCACAGTTAAAACGAGTCTCTCTAAAAATTGGGGAAGTGGCCATTTCGGTAACAGAGCTGATGACAGGATACTGAAGACTGCTCATAGAAAGCAGCAAGTCTGAGGTTCAGTCCTTGGAGAGGACACCACCATGTTCGCCTTTGCTTAGACAGGAAGGCAAGCATAGTGCGTGAACGTGTAAGTGCATGTATCACATGCAACGCATTCCAGGAGCTGAACAACTTCTCTGCATACATCAAGACATTGCTAAGAAAAAGAAAAAAGTAGCAAAGGTTTTTAGCACTCAAACAATTGGCGAGGTGAACTTGATTTCAAATCCAACCTTACACATTCTTGATAAACAGAAGGCCTCAGCATTGAAGATAAAACATTTTTAGCACCAACTGCTGGCTCGCAAGAGAATACTTATTTGGAGGGGAATAGCATAGGAAGAGATGTCTTCTTTCACCAAGGGGCATCTTCTTTTAAGGCAATATCGACAATGACAATACAGCCACCACAGAAATTGCTACAATGATCCCTGATGCTTTGACACCCACACGGGTGCCACTGTTGAGGAAAGGTAGGAACTAAATTGGCATCTTCCTCCTCCTCCTCCCTGCCACGTGCCCTGGAACGCCACAAGATTTCCAACATTTGTATGTCACTAGTCCTCATAAAGCAAGCTAGTTTCTTCCTCTAAGAAGAAACCCCCTGTAGCCCTTTATATGAGCCATACTAACCACCACTGGCAGTAAGGAAAATGCTGAGGAATCACCATCTTTCCTTACCTATAACCCAATCAGAAAGTTCTATACGGTAGCAAGTGTTTACGCAGTTAACACAAGCGAGAGGTCGGTGAGCGCATCCCAGAAGGGAAATGACAGTAGCCAATCTGGCCAGGTGAGCTCCAGCTGCACCCAGCCCCCAGCCCAGGGCTGGTTCTAATTCTTCACTATGAGAGTTTACTTACTTGTATCTCCACCAAAGGGTATTTTAAGAACGGAGAGAGTAACTTCTGAACGCACACTGTACCTGTCACAGGAAGGGGGGTATAGCTTGTTCTCAACACCCATCACTTTGCGGTACTCCATCACCCGTTTTTATTAACAGTTAGGGCACCTGGGTATGCAGCTAAGAAATTGAAGATTGTGAAGGATATTACCAGAATCACTTATGGCTAACGACAAGGAGCAGAACTGCATCGCAACCCTACTTTTTCACGATTTAAAGGTGTGTTAAAATGTACCAACTGAGATTTTCAGGAAATCTATTACTTGGCTTACACAGTAAGCTATGCCTTGTGTGCTGCGCTCTAGACAAAAGTTGTAGTTAAAAACCGGCACACAAGGCTAAGAGACGTTACGCGACGCCGATGAGTAACCTGTGCTCTATAAATACAGTAGTGTACATCCTATATACAGATGCTGGCCGCCAGCCTCCGGGAAGGCTGTTAGCCAGCCATCCACAGGAAGAAGGGAATGAAGATGGTGGGGAGCGTGGTGGAGGGTGCCAAACCCAGGCAGACTATCGACACTAATCCCACGAGCACGGAGGCGAGAACACTCCTCTGGTCCCGAATAATCATCTTCACGGTCTCGCAGAACTGGGGGAAGAAAGACAAGCGAGGGGAAGATGAGGGCTGGAGAGGAAAGCTGTAGCCGGAGAGCAGCGTACACCCCAGCTCCCAGGCGGGCTCCGGAGCACGGCGCGGGGCGCAGAGCCCTCCTGGCACCGGCTCACCGGCACTTCAGCCCCCGCGCC
>NW_010240137.1:0-4857 GCF_000690775.1 Eurypyga helias | reverse complement strand
AGTCCAGGTAGATGACATCAGTGGCACCATCAGGTGCAAAATAGACCTTGCACCTTTGTAAGAAACTGTACAATGCACTTGATGGAAGAATAAAGCTGCTGAAATAGTTCTCTAGAGACACAGGAGAAAACTCTGGGGCTTTGGGAGCAGAAGACAGTTAGTGGGGTGTGTGACTGGGATTGAGCCTGTAGCACCACCACTGCTGCCCTCAACATGCAAGGTAAACGCAGTTTCTAAAGTGCTATGCGTTCCAAACTCCATTCTGGAGTATTTTGGGTGCAACTATATGAGAGAGGGACAGAGTCCCACAACAAAAACTCAGCCCTCTACAATATGGAGGAAATTGGAAACTAAGAGCACATGTGTTCAGATTTGTCATTATTCCTTGTTGTCAATTAAGGCTCTATACACCAGAGCCTGAGATAACTGTTGAGTGTTAGCATCCCTCATTTTTACAGAGAGGTTAATGGACAGACTATCTGAAAATTTTCTGCCTTTGGTAGTGTTGTGTTTTGGGTTTTTTTAATCTCAAAATGCAAATTATTTGACGATTTAAATATAAGAGCCATTATCACTCTTGCCAAGGAATAAAGCATTACCAGTTCCTGAACGTGGAAGGAAGGCAATTTCCCTAACAACCTCTGAGACTCCTGAAGCATTATTATAAAGGCATCACCTTTATGAATCTCACCGGTAGTCCTTGTGCCAGATTCATAACTGGAGCGCTTGGGTCCCCACCTCACACCCAGCCTGGGGCTCAAACACCCCTCTTCAGTCGCAGGCTACCTGCCAGAGGCACTGACCTGTGACTGTCAGACCCTCAGGCACGTTGGCTACTCCGGCCGTGCTGTGAACAGCCTGATCTTCACAGGGCAGAGACAGGATTTCCTTTAAACTTCTGTATCTGTGCTTTTTTGCTCACAGAGTCTTTAAATGTATTCATGAGGAATATAATTTTTTTAAGCCTCTGAGCACCCTCCTTAGTGAGAATATTTCTTAAAGCTTATTGCATCTTGCTAATTATGAAATTTAATCTAGTGTGTGAGTGTAGACATTTAACATACATGCCATTCTCAGAAGGGATATACTAAAGCCTTTGATTTATGCTGCAGTGACAATTTAAGCTGCATGGATTGTAGGTTTATGTAGGTTTGTGAAGATAAAAACATCAACTTTACAAATGATTCTATGTTAGCTAACACCTTGCTAAACAAATTAATTTAGGTCACACAACTCCAGTGACAAAATTTAGGTGTCCTCTTTGTAAGTAACATCCTTAATATCCTAAATCATTTTCAGACAGTATTCAGATAGCTCCTGAGAATGGCTGTGAAATTCAGATCAGTTTATCAATTATCACTTTCACAAAAGAGTAGTTATAAGTCCATCTTCTCTTGAAGGTCTCTCAGATCAGGCGAGAGAAAAGCTTGAATGGGATTTCCCTGTCTCTTTTTCAAACATTTAAATAAACAGATAGTGGTCATGCTTAAATAGAAAAATTCAAATACTATTCATAACCTAAATTTCCCTCTTACGAACAGCCCACATCTGATTTTACAATAATCCCCAAAAAAATAGGTTTGTATTCTACGATGAAATTTTCTCTGAGCCTTACTTAGTAGTCCTTCCCAGATTTCCTTGCTGCTCACTGGCAGAACATTGTATTAGTGACAGAACATTATATATAGTGACACATCACTATAGCTCTCATATACACTCTCACATAGTGTGACAGGAAGGAGATCTAGGTCCAGAAGAGCTTGTCAAAAATTCAGGCAAAAGGATCTGGCCTTCTGAAACGGTCCTCAGGCTTACGCTTGCCATCAAGCACTGAAAGAAGGAACCCAGAAGATAACACATGGAGGTTCCCTTTGTTTTCCTTTTGACTCTATGTGTAACCAAATTTAGACATCTTTTTTTATCAGCTCTTCAACAAACCACCCTGGGTTCCCCATCCTAGTGGTGACTTGCTTTGTGAAACTCTGCAGCCAGAAAAAACAGATGTGGCTTTGTAATACTTACAATTTTAGCTGGACAAGCATGTGAGAAAAAAATGAATCATGTTATCATAGCCAGAAAATAAAGGCAAAACCTTGCTTTTAACAGAAGAAATAGATTTGCTATGCTGGAATTCCGTGAGAAGTCTGGAATGTTTGCACCACCAAATTCTAGGGGGACCATATTTGTAAATGGTCTTAGAAGTAGGCAGAAATTTTTAACTGATCTTGCACATCTACTTTGCATCTTTGTCATTAAAAGAACTTAGCTTTCTCACTTTATTAAATATGTAGTTAAAAAGAAACAAACAAACAAAAAAAAAAAACCCACCCAAAAAAGAAAGTATAATACATAAGAAGATGTTTCCAGCCTCTTTTACAAAGTGACTTTAACCACAATAGCATCTGAAATTTTATGACTGGCTGCTCTGACCCCTGTAGTCAACATAGAAACAGTCACGGAAAAATAATTTCTTAGTCTTCTGTATCTGTCTGTACTGGGAATTTAGATTATTACTCCTACTGGAGCACAAGGCAGACTTATCTTCTATTTTACAAGAGAAATAAGGAAAAGATGCACCTGAATTTGGCGTAAGCCTGGATGAGGCTTTAGGTGGCTTGGTCCAGTAGAGGGTGTCCCTGCCCATGGCAGGGGGGTTGGAACTAGATGACCAAACCATTCTGTGATTCTATGAAAATCTTGTCAAGACAATGGTCATATCAAGAAGCACAGATTCATTTCCTCAGTGGTGATCCTATGAATAAAAGATTAGTCTGTTATACCTGTATTATACCTATATTTTGAACAGGTTATGGGCCTTGACACTTAAGGTGGCCATCAAAGGCAAAATTGTCATTTTTACTTACTGACTCTCATGTCTAATTATAATGCTGTGACATTAAATTGCAAATCCTTCAGGGAATACAGCTTCCCAAGCACAAAGTGTGTTGCTGAAGTGATTTTTAATGCATAAGATAGATTGCAATGGTCCAGGCTCCCGGGACAGATTTTTCAAGCGGTTATACTCATATAAATCCCAAACTGGAAGCAGAGCTGTTTCTGTTAAACAGGTAGTCCTGGGAACACCAGAGCTCAGAAGATCTGCTTGCTTTCAGCAGGCTCTCCCTGCTGAGGTGCAATCCACGGAGACACACTCTGGTAGAAGTCTAGGCTCCCCAGTACCTGAACTCCACGTGAAGCTTTCTCGAAGCCGGGGCACCGAGTCACCATCTGACAGATCGTGTGATGTCAACCAGCACAGGGTGCCTTGGGTGAGGGCGCTGATGGCCTTGTCTGTATTAGCGAGCCAGTGCAGACTAATAGGACCAGCTCTGTAGAGAGGAACAGGACATCACGGGCTGTGCTATCTACATTTCAGGGATTTTGGAGCATCCCTTGCCTATTATGGACTACAGGCCCATATGTGACTGAAGTACATTAAAGACAGTCCTGGAGAGCATCTCCCAGTTCGGTTTCATCTGAAGGGAATCCCTTTTGTACACAGTGAGACTGCCCCATGACATGAAATTACAGAGCAAGAGTGGGCAAATGGGAAATTTGCTTTAAAATTAGTACTTCAAAAAGGTGCTAGAGTACTACCCATAACTCTCCTTTCTCATCTGCTTTCTGCAAACACACCAGAAACTCTCATCTTGGAATCATCTGTCAATCTTTATAAATCTGGTTGAAATATGCTGACAGATACAGAGTTCAACTGTGACGTGTGTTCAAAGGTTGTTAGGGGGAAAATGAAACACATACACAAAAAGCAGTATCACATACTATACATACATTAAAAAGGGGCAGCGTAGAGTTACATGGGCTTTCCTGTCACACATGAGCATAAAAATTAATTCTTAGGGCTAGGTAGAATGTCAATTTATTTAAACGCAGTGTTTTACCCAAGTCAGAGACTCGGACCCTTGTGCTTACTGAGTGCAAACTCATTCAAGTCAACTGATCTAAGGAAGACTCCTGATTAAAAAGGATGGATAGCTCTTCATTATGCATACCCACAGTTTCCCAGAGAAACTTGTTCCCGGCATCCTGCTGTGACAGAGATTAGTCATTATACAGTAAAGCTGCACTGCTGGGACTACATTTGCATTATTAAATGAATTAGAGTAATACTTAAGGAAAAGCAGCCCCATAACTGTGATCACCATCCCTAAACCTAGGCAATTGTGGACAGCAAATGTTACAGGATACCTGTCACTGTTTGGAAAGAGGACTGCATCCCCAGTGATCTGTCACAGTTAATCAGACTTGCACTGGCATCTACAAAATACAATATAAGGGAGGCCCCACTGAAATGTTACCTTAAGAGCCAAGTGCCTGTTATCAAAAGCAAAGCAACAATAAATTCGGCTTATAAAACATTATAATAGTGAGGTTTTAGGGTTTTTTTCCTCACTCCATGAAGCCTGAAGCAGCAGCACTGAAACATACCTACATCTGAGCTTTCGCAGGGACCTTTCTCCCTGTGCTGCCCTGACCGCATCAGCACACAGCCAGGTACCACTCAGCCAGCCAGGAGCAGCTGGCATTTGAAGTGCAGTCAGGAAATCCTTGAAGTGATGTGTACACAGCAATCTCCTCTCCAGGAAGATCCCTCTTCATCATCCTCCTAGAAATCATGCTAAGGCACATGGAGAACGCGGAGGTGATTGGTGACAGCCAACATGGCTTCACCAAGGGCAGATCGTGCCTTACGAACATGGTGTCCTTCTACGATGGGGTCACAACCCTGGTGGATAGAGGACGGGCAACAGATGTCATCTACCTGGACTTGTGCACAGCCTTCGACGTTGTCCCGCATGACATCCTTGTCTGAAAATTGGAGAGACATGGATGTGATGG
>NW_010240136.1:0-29031 GCF_000690775.1 Eurypyga helias | reverse complement strand
AACCAGTCTATGATTCTATAATAAAAAACACAACTTGATATGTACGTAAAGAGCAAGGCTTGCACCCAGCAAAAAAGGGCAGTGCTCTGGTTGCCTCTGACCTAACTTCAGTACAGGGATCTGGGAATGTTCCTGCAGAGCTGTCATGCCCTGATGACTTCAGAAGTGAGGCAAGTCCACGCTCAGCCTGGCCACTGGCTGCTCTGCTCTGTCCCACACATGTTGACTCAGGTATTTGCAAAAGAAGCAAAACCACCCTTTTCGTAAATAACCTTTACATATTTAGTGACAAAATCTGTCTTTTGCCATATATATATGCACATATACACATATATAAAACATATTTACAGCATCCAAATCAGCACAAAGCATCTTTTGGCAGACTGCAAGTGGTCAGACCCAAATCTGGACAGTATTGTCACATTTTCTCCAACCCTATAAATGGTAGGATCTATCCTCCCTGATGTTTGAAGTTGGGTAACCTGGACCTTTAATAACTGAGGTGGCTTTTGAAACTGGATCTCCTACCTAAATCTTATGCCATCTGAGTCAAAGTTGGACTAGAAAGTCCCTGAAAAGACACTAGATATGCTAATACAACATATAAACCTACTTTTAGGATTGATCAAATCGGAGAGAATGCCAAAGAACCAGGAAAAGATCCAGGGACAAGCAAACTACAAGCAACAGTTGACCAAAGCATGTGATTACTTGGTGCAAGATATGTATGAGTAAAACATCTGCATCCTTTCCGACAACAAGATGTTGTAATTGATTTCCATGAGATCAGGAGCCCATTCTCTGTATTTTGTCATGACTTAGACACACGTGAAGATAAGTCAAGTGGAGCTGACTTATCAAGGTGGCTGCAAAAGTCTGTCTAGTCATCCATCACCCTACCCATTCTCTTCCCATTAGACTATATGCAATAATTTAGTGTTAGCTCAAATGGGAAGAGGAGGAAGGCACTTCTGTATTTAAGTATACTTTTGTTTCCTTCAGGAAAACGCTCTCCATTTGAAAGATGGTGTTCAGCATTTCAGAGCCTAAAAGCACACACCCACCCAGTCTGATAGAGCCTGTGAGTGAAGTTACTGACTGAAAAGATATCACTGATTTACAACAGCACATTTGCATAATCTAATACATTATTCAAATAATTCTTTAAGGTTTATCACATTGGCTGCAGGTAAGAAATGCCTTGAGTGTCAGAGAAATGGTGAAAGATGAGTCAGGAAGCTTCTACATCAGCATCATCTTGAATAATAAAACACATGCTGTAATATTTCTCTGCAGTACCCTGAAGCCAGTAAATAAGGGGAAAAAAACCCAACATATTTTGAACTTCATAACACCCGTCTTTAATATACCATTTAAATTATATTAGCGCCTCATGCCGTAGATAAATAAATTAACGGAAGACTAAAAAAACGCAGCCAGGCAGGTTTTATCATGACGTAAGGCCATGATGTTTTATTCATCTGACAAGAGAGCAGCCCGCAGGTACCCCGGAGGAGATGCTACAGACACACGGGGAAGGGGAAGGACAGGACACAGCTCAGCGAAGCTGCTAAGCAGCAGGGTTGGAGATGGGGAAGTGGAAGGAGAAATCCGATTTTCCCCCTAGACGTTCAGGTGGCTTCACTGGGTGTTTATTAATCAGGGCAAGAGCTATTCATTCCAGGCAGGAGGAGAGATGCTGCTGTGTCAGAAGCAAAAGAAGGGACACTCAGGATGGTGCAGGCTGCTGTTTCTGCCCAGTGGCAGGCGTGCATGGTGGCCCTAAACTATGCTGTCGCTCAGACCACAGGGACCAACTGGACAGGACTGGGGCCAGCCACCTTTCACTCCTGTTGGAATCTCTGCCTTCTGAGACGCTTCTCCAGTTACCTGACCATGATGGAGGGGGATCCAAGCATTGCATTGACCCCTGTGACTGATCCTTACAGTGACGCTATCTTTGTCACAGCTGTCCCAAAGGCTGTAGACTGAGAGAGCTGGATTTACCCTGCCTGGACAAGCTGTGAAGGACTCCACAGAAAACTGCTGCCACAGGGGAGGGCATGCTTCTTTTCACTTGCCATTTATTTTTACAGGGCCATTTGCTCTTACTTTGTCCAGAATACAGAGGTATCTTTCAAATTGAGGGAAATTTCAGAGCATTTCTCAGTGTCATAATATCTGCCTGAATAGCTGCGGGACCAGCACTCTACAACCAGGCCACTGAAGCGATGAACAGGGTTTGCTATACGATGATACGCAGGTTTGTGGGCAACATCTACTTACATTCCCTGCAGGAAAAATGCTGTTTAATAAACAGGGCATGCTGCAGCGACAGAAACCATCATAAATTCGGTAAAGTAACATCACTTCAGAAATGAAGGGAAGCAAAACTTCCCACTGAGCTCAAGAGCGGCTGCTCAGCCCCAGCACCTCTGAGAGGCAGGCCACGGTGCAAAAGCAATGTGAACCTTTGGAGATTGAAACATCCCAAGCCATAAGCTGAAAAATGCAGATAATAATAATAGTAAAAATAGAAATAAGCAAGAAAATCTTTGCTTTGAAGGACTGGTAATAGAACACAACTAGGAGCTCGCTGCTGATTACAGCATCAACTAATCTCCCTTGTGAACCAGATGCAATAATATCCGTAAGATGCAGAAAAGATAACACTGTCTCCCTTGACCTTACGGTCCAGCTCGCAGTGTTGCCTCCAGCCATCTCCACGATTCATATTCGTAATCTCCCTGTCCGAGCAGCCAAAGAACAAGCTGTAACAGCAGGAGGCTGTGCACTTCCACAGCAGTGAAATCACAAACTGTACTCCAGCACCTAAGCTGGACTTCAGGGTTTCCTATGGCAACTGGGAGCCAGGGAAGAGAGAAATCAGTCACTGACCTCATCCAGGGCTGACAGATTCTGGCTTCATGCATTCCAGCGGGGAACAGGCAGCTCACCCGGATGCCCCAGGGGTACAGACACTGTGTGCCCACCTCTCCTCTCTTCCAGGCTGAACAGAGACTTCTGAGTCACTCCTCACACAGAAGCTCCTCCATAGCTATGGTAACACTTTCATACTTGCTGCCCTTCTCCGAACCTTTCCCAGCTTTAATATATCCTTTAGCAATGAGGGGAACAGCATACGGTAATCAGAGTGCGTGTGAATCATAGATCTATAAAGTGGCATAGTGACATTTTCAATTTTGCTCTCTATTCCTTTCCCAATCATCACAAACATTTGATTTGCCTTTTCAACTGCTGCTGAGATACAGGTATCCCCAAATGAGTGTTGTGAAAAGTTTTATTCTATGCTACCCTTAATAGAGTTCACCATGGGCAACAGTGCAGAAGAATAATGTTATTTCAAAAAAGTAATGTTTCCAGGCAGATATTCTCCTGCCTCTCTTTGGTTTTGAGTATAAGGAGACAATAAACATACTAATTAGAGCATTCCAGTGCAACAAGGAAAAATACCAGATGATCCTCTGCTCTCTAGCCCCGGCATAAGCTAAAACTTCTGAGGACAGAGACAGCTTAAACTTGCATCACTAATGGAAGTCGAAGCAAAAAAATGAGGTTTGGTGCGGCCTCATTCCCTGTACTCCTCCTCACGGGTTTGCCCTGTCCTCTGCCCTTCTCACACCGGTGCACCGCAGCCCCTTACCCTGGATGGCAATGCTGTGACTCAGGACACCCGCAGCCCTGGGCGGGCAGAGCCGACACGCGACACGCAGGCAGCGCAGTCACGGAGCGCTCCCCAGCGAGGGTGGCCAGCGTGAGCTCCCGCCGACCTGTGACGCTTCACATCTGGCTGCTTGCAAACGAAACGCTCGCATACTATTCCCAAGCACCCTGACTGTGCTGTCCTGTGGGAAGCACTGCAGAGTGTGCTATGACCTATTAGCAGCATCATGGGGAAGACTCCGTACGGATGTGTGGTTGACTGGGAAGGTTTTTACACCACTTATATTGCTGTCATCCCCCAAGAGTCACCGTCATCAAGATATGTGACAATTTCCCGACAAGCCAACGCTATGCCGATGCATTTCATTTACAACTTGGCTTTCTCAGTACAGTGTGGATTTAGTTCCCTGCAGCTGAGGGATATGATAGAGCGATGACCAGCGAGTGCTAAGATTTGGCAGTGCAGAGACAACCTAATAAAAGAGATAAAGAAGCAACTGACAGGAAAAAACGTTACCTGCTGGAGCATTTTCCCTCTGTGCATATAGGATACAAAAGCAAGAGAGACAGACATAGAGAGGAAGGATTCTCGGGTGATTAACTCCAGGAAGTGAATGAGGAGAGTAGCGCCAATAGGACAATTTGGGAAGCATTTCATTTCATCAGATTTCAGCAAATTAAGGAATCTTTTGCAGAAATGAAACCTGTTTTGCCAAAGCAGCCAAAGCTGACAGGCAATTTTCCTTCCACACACTGGTTGCCTGGCATTACCCCTTCCCAAATTTCTGACAGCCCCAACACTCCCCATTGCTTGGGACTGTCCTCTGTTCCTGGGACAGCAGAGGCTGCAGTGCCAGGGAACCAGCAATAGGCAGGCAAACAGATTGTCCCGTGCCTTTCCACTATTCTGTGTTCTGGTGGTCCCATCCTGCACTCCCACTGAATTTACCTCCCTCTGAAGGGAATTCAGGGGAAAAAAAAATCTTTCTCCCAGAAAAGTCCTGCTTTCTGCACATGCACCATAGTTCTGGATGGCATTCAATCTTCCTGCTCGGTTCTGGTGACAGGACCCGGGTTCTGCTCAATGCTGCAGGCAAATGGCCCATTCCCTGTGTGCTGTGTTCCCCATCAGTGAGGAAGGCAAGCTGCATCACAGGGAGATTATGGATCTAGCGGCTGGCATTCCTAGCAGTAGGAAGACCAAGAAGTTACTATTAATATCCTTTAGAGATCCTTTGGCGACCTCGCAGCTGAACGTGACCAGATTCCCAATGACCTCATCTTCGTTTATGCTGGGGTCCCTTACCCAACGCAGGAAGTACAACTGGACCATAAAAGAAGGATAGACTATGCCACTTGCAGTTCAGTGTCGCTTTAAACCAGTCTGAGTGACATAAAGGGGCTTTTCTGTAAAGGAGAATCTGGTCCATCAGTCTTTTTAATGCCCACAAGCTGGTGATAACAAGTTGCAGTGCACTTTACAGGTGGCTGGCAGCACGTAATACAGAGCAACACACTGTAAACAGAGCGACTGCTACCTTGTGAAGCCATCACAGGCTGTAAATTGTCAGAGGAATAATGCTTTTAGCAGTGAACTTTAACATGGGGTTTAGGTTATGTACCAGCTCTGGGCTGTCACACAGGGAATTATCCCTAACAAATGCAAGGTTGTCACTTGGCCTAAACTGAGTAGTCAAATCAGATGGCAAATACAAAGAAAATGTGTTATTTACACTGTTTTAAATTATATATATTAATAATTTTGCCATAGTCCTCCAGCGTTTAACCTGTTCTGGGCATGAATGTGATCACCATAAGGAGACATTATTCAGCACCAGAGAACCCCAGTATTATTTTCTCTTGAGTCTGTGTCCCAACTCTTGATGGGTTGTGTCTGGGATCTGATCCAGCTGAGGTCATCAGACCATCCGGTGACTTCTCCCTTCTTCTCTCACCTATCTTTCAAGCTAGGGCTGCATTCCTGTAAACAGGAAAACTATGCAAAGAGGAGTCCGAGCAAAGTATCTGAAGAAAACCCCTGTACATAAATCCCATGCACACATACAAGGAACACCAACACAGCCTCTGCTTCAGTGGACAGCTCTCTTCCTTCCATTCCCCCATCCCAACCTGACTGGATAAAGCACTGTGCTTTCTGATCGGCCACGTATTTCACCCAGAAGAGTAAATACAATATATGCACTTGCTTTAGAAATACCTCACTATTTCAGGTTAATTGGTTATTTCAGGTTTATCTTGAGCAGTAGCTCAACTTAGGCAGAAAAAGCCAAGTGTAAACACACCCAGAGAGATAAACCAGTTAGATAAAATGGGGAAGAAAGGTCCATCTTGCATGTTGGCTAAAGCGATTGCAGCTTCTTTTTGCCTCCGTGTATTCTCCACGTCAGCTCAGTTATGATGCTTCCTTTCACAAGGAAGGCTTCTCTGTTGCCATAGCAGAAATTGACCTCCAAAAATCTACCATGACAAGTTTTTACAGTAACGGGACCTTTGTTTTATGAGCTTAAATTAATCAGTTAATCTTATCTACTGTGCAGACATGTCGATGCTCCAAAGCTGTTATTGCCTGCAGTGAGGTTTGTTAAGGCCCCGGGATCTGGGTTCAAAGCTCACGAAAAGGGCATCCTCGATTTGAAAAGCCCCTTGTTGATTAGTCCTGCTATAAGTAACAAGAGGAATATTTCACATTATTTGCTTACTAGAAGACTTCTTCCCATGGGTTTCCACCGTCGGCATCAGTAACATTTGCTCAGAAAATCTGCTCCATGTGTGCGCATTTAAAGACCCTCCTCCTGTACCCAGTGTGTTTCACTTGGCACTCTCTGCTGTGTGAAGGCAGAGAGAAGGCTCTTCTTTCACAAATAGCCACAAAATCTCAGCCAAACCAGTTGAGAATGGACTTGCATGATGTAATGAGAAGTGGCCTGCAGCTGGTCCTTAAAGCCAGGACAGACATTATGGCTTATATTTGGTTGCAACCATAATGATAAAGGAGCGCTCTGATTCCTGGGGAATTTCTGATGGTTGACAGAGGTCCATTGCTTTGAAAAAAAACTGTGAGCTGAGACAATGCATGGCCAAAACAGGCTCTGTCACTTTGACTAAAATAACACTTCACTGAAAATAAAAAGCAAATTTTGACAGGATGCTCACATTTCATCCACATGTGTGAGACCTGGCAACAGATGAGGGCTGGTATGTCTAGTCCTCCAAGAAAAAACCCACCTGCTGATTTTCTTAGTGCGAAACTAGAAAGACAAATAAAACACAGTTGCCTGAATGCACGAATCAGTAGTGTATAATTTTCAGAAGTTACTTTGCCATTTGAAATTCTAAATCATGTTGACTTCCAGTGAGAATTATCATCATATTTTCATAAGCACTTCAGGGTTTATGTACCATTTTCATAAGTCAAATTAATATGAGCTTAAAATGACGTGCAGTGATGTAAGTCCATAAACCGAGTTCCTTTACCACTACTGAGAACGGAGCTGAAGTATCCTAAGCCATCTCAGTAGCTGTGAAAAAAATTACACAAGAACCTATCCGGCTAATTAGCTCAACCACCTGAAATAGTTTGTTCTCTAATTGCCCTGTATAAATCTGACCACACTGGCCAGGTCTTCACAAAGGAATTAACCTAGAAATCACAAAGTAGTAAGACAGATGTTCTTAAAACCCCAACCCTTTATTTTCCAGCTCCACCTCATCATGCTGATCTGTTAGCTCCATACATCATTCTGGCACTGCTCTCCTAGTGATGGCTTACAAAGCATTTGGCAGCAGCAGAAAGAACCCCCAGGGAACCTATTTTCTTTTGATATCATTATTTTTCAATGTTATAAATTAAGTATTTGATTAAAGCAGAAGAACACAGCTTGGAGAATCATGAGGAGAGAACGACATGTATTAAAATTGTGGCCCACAATCTAGATGGCTCACAGAACTGAGATTTCTGAAGCTGATGATGAGGAATTAAGATAATAAAGTGCTGGGTCACATTACAAAATGTTTTCCCAGATTTTGCCATGGACAAAAACATATGCCAGGTATTTGCAATCCCCATTTAAGCTACCTGTCCACTCAGCTGTAGTCTGGGCAGACCTGAGATGTACAACTGAACAATCTGTACAAGCTGTGCAAACGACTGAACGCACCACGGGTCGCAGCATCTCCCTCAGCCACAGCCGAGTGCCAACTGAGCTTTTCTGACGCACCAGAAGAGAACATCAGTGCCCAGACTGATCTTCCGGTGATCAGTTTATAAAGTTAAAAATATCTTAAGCCATATTTTCAGATTAAATTGTGCTCTTGCCTTACACTAGCCCTTCAGCTGTTCTGATAAGATAGCAAATTGGGTCAAAGTATGAGTATGCAATAATGAAACGCAAGTTGTTGATAATACGGGGTACTTTAGTTTTCAGCCCTACAAAGCTGTGTTTCCAGTGCACATGCTGGAAAAAATAATCTTCTGAGGCAGGTGCAGCTGTAACATACTTACCTTGTTTAAATCTAGGAATCAAAAGCTTTTTGGTTATCAGCAGAGTAAACAGCAGGGCTTCTCAAGCCCTTAATCTTACCTCAGATCTGTTTTCTATTGCTAAATTTCTCTACATCATGATTTTCCCCAATCTGATTTACCGATGAAAATGATCTTATCAAGAGATCAAAACAACACTGTGAAAAGGTGACCATGCTGAAAAAACCACCATATTTCAGAGCCTTCTTGGGAGAAAGAACATATGTACTTAAACAGACAGCTCTCCAGGGACAGGGAGTAGACATATGCTCTGAACCAACTTGCCACATAGATGATAAAAATACAACAGGATTTCACTGGACTTGTCATTTCAAGCCTAGCTGGAGTTAAATCCATTTGATCACACATTTTATCACAAAAAAAAATAGAAAATGGAGTTAAAACCTGCATGCATTTCTCTGCAGAATAGTTCAGTTCTAAGAGATCTAGATTTAAAATCTGTAGCCCTCTTAGAAACAGTTAACTCTTGTCTTACTTGACAGTTTCTGTCTCTCTTTTACCTATTTTCTTGAGCTTTCTCTAACCTCAAACTCCACTCTTCCTTTTTAAAATTAACTTTTCTTAATTATTCTGGTTTTAGTGACATTAATTTTCTTCAGTTTTGACTGCTTATTTTCACAAATGTGTGTCGAACTGTAGTCTCTCAAATTCCTGCCTAGATGCCTAAACAGGGACAGATTTTTAAAGGGCAAACCATTCAGCATTTACAACAGCTAGAAGAACCCAATTGCTGTCAACACCACTTTTTAAATCTTAACCTGTGGGCAGATTTCACAGAGGAGCTCATAACATACCACTAAGCTTGTGATATAATTCAACTTTAACTAGCCATCTCCTTGTCACTTCTTAAAGTAATTCATCTGTAATCCGTGTAAATCCATTTAATTACAGAATCAGTCAAATAAATGTAACCACATATCGACGGTGTGGAATTTTAAATAGCTCTGTTTCTAATCATAAAACTATACAAGCCTCACCAATCAACCTGGAAGACACAAGTATGGACATGCTGTAAATTCCTGCATGTTTGGAGGACTACAGCATGCTGGCCTAAGTGGCAACAAAAGAAAGATTGTAATGACAGCATCCTTTATTGTTTAGTCCCAGAATAACAGAAATTAGGAAGTTGAGAAACCTCACAAGCCACATATTCACTACAAAGCCTTAGCCTTTTTTGGACATTTTAGTCACAGCTTGGACTAGTGCCTTCACTAATCTCTCTGTGAAACAGCAATCCATAGTGTCCCAAGGAGTCAAAAGCACCACTACAGCCCCTTTTTAAAATTCAATTATCCATCCAAGAGTAGGCTACTATAATTCTTCATTAGCGTAGGATCAACAGGGTCATCACTATTCCAAGCAGTGTCAGAGGCTGAGCCTGGTAAAAATACACTCAGACATTTTATCAAGAGCTTTTTTCTTTAAACAGCAGAAGAGTGAGCAGAGAGTCCCTCTACGTTAGCTAATCCTCCAAGCTCTCGTTTAAATAACTTCATTAACTTTATCTGGAAATTAGACTGGGTAATACCAAGTCATAACACTGGCTCCAAACAACCAAGAGACACTACAAAATATAAACATTATCAATTATTCCCTAGCTGTGCTGGACTGGATCAGTCACATATGTAGACAACCTCATCCTTGATAAATCTCATGTGATAACTTCAAGCTAACCAAGCTAGGGTCTCAAAGTAAAGTAATACTTAAAGAACTTAATAATCCATAAAGTTGTACGATTTCCAGACTAATATTTACTCCTTATTTGAAAAATACTAGAATTATCTGAGTGAGAGTACAGATGATTTATGGACAGAGACTAAGCTACTATCAGCTTTGTAATTAGAAATCTTCTTTCTTAGACTACCTATCTAATCAAGAGTGTCTCGCTGGGCAGAGAACACAAGCACATCCCCACCTTTTGTAGTTAAAGCTGATGTTTTCAGCACCACTCTTCCCCATTATCTTTAGTCTCTGGTGCTGAAAGAGCTTGGTCTTGGACTGATTAGTTAATCCAGCATGAGCTGGGAAAACGTAAACAGAACATCTTAATGAGCAGTAAGAGAGAACTAGATCCTTGCAAATCAAATGTGCCTGAGAAGTAGCAGTATGGCAGGGGAAGTGTTCTGCATGTGCCAGTATTGTGGAAATTCAGAGTACTACACACCAATCTAAGTATTAAGTGTGCAGTGTATATCTCAAAAGACATTTTCTAGACACAAGATTCGGGAAAGAAGTATTTCCATCCTTCTGCATGTCAGAATAGGAAACATTTGCACCATCTTAGTTTCAGTGTGTAGATGACTTGCAGCACAGCAACTGCTTTGTTGTCTATCTGGACTGTATTTGCAATGCCTCAGAACACAGCAAGGTTTTGACTAAGAATGCCCTCTTAGCTTGCCCTCTCAGTTATTCACTCTTTGGTTGCACCCTATCCAACTAGCTAGTCCCATTCTTCCTTCCCCAAGCAGCTTCAAAGGCAGAAACCACTGTGCCTGTTTGCAGAGTTTATTCAGCCAGCTCTATGTGATAACTCAAGGATAACAGATTGAGAGAATCAGTTTTACCTGCAGTGCAGGAAGTTGATGAGGGCAGACAGGGATGGTCAATGCTTTTTCCCTCCAGCCATTACTGTTCATTTTGCCCCTTTTCTTTCAGAGAGCACTAATTTGTTGCTGCTTAGTTGGATGGCGCAGAATAAACACAAGTCTCTTTCACTGGAAAGTTATTTCCCACGTCATTTTTCCAGATAGCCACAAACACTCACTCAGTTGGATGAGTTCTTGAGTGGATTTCAGACACTCTGATTATTGTCAACATCTATCCTCTAAAACTACCTTTGCACTCAGAGGTCTCAGATGAGAAGAGGTCCCACTGTGCACCACACCAGAACCCTCGCACTGGGACATAGTCCCTACGCTGAGGACCGTAAAGTCTAAATAAAGGATGAAATGTATGAGCGAGTCAGGAAGCGATTTGCCGAAGTTCAGGCAGCCAGTGCGCAGCAGAGCCAGGACCCAAACCAAGCTCTCCAGAGCTCCAGTCCCAGCTTCTAAACACTTCCTCATTTAAGCCATCCACTTTGGAATAGACCCGATCACATTTTTTCCACCTCCCAATTTAAATTTCAAATTCTTTGCTGAATTTCATTTGAAATAGTCTCTACTTGAATAGTCTCGTTATCATTTCCAAGCCACACTTGAACATGTACACAATTAGCAGCTTTTATCTCGCTGTGACAGTGTAGGCTTCCTTTTAAATATAAAGACAGACCTATGAAAACATACAGAAAGATAGGCAGCTTTGCTTCTCACTCACTTGAGACAGTAGTTTGTGCACAGAGGACCTAATAAAGACAGCTCTGTGATTCCTGACATATTTGTCATACAGACATACAAAATAGCATGAAAAATTGTGGGTGCATAGAGGCAGAACTGAGACAACTTTGAGCCACGAAGATGCTCAGAGAGCTCGAACAGCTCTCCTATGCTGAAAGGCTGAGAGAATTGGGCTTGTTCAGCCTGGAGAAGAGAAGGCTCTGGGGAGACCTTATAGCACCTTCCAGTACCTGAAGGGGCTACAAAGAAGCTGGGAGGGGATTTTTTTGCGAGGGTCTGTAGTGACAGGACAAGGGGTAACAGGCTTAAATTGAAAGTGGGGAGGTTTAGATTGTACATCAGGAAGAAATTCTTCCCAGAGAGGGTGGTGAGGCACTGGAACAGGTTGCCCAGAGATGTTGTGGATGCCCCATCCCTGGAAGTGTTCAAGGCCAGGCTGGATGAGGCTTTGAGCAACCTGGTCTAGTGGAAGGGGTCCTTGTCCATGGCAGGGGAGTTGGAACTGGATGATCTTCAAGGTCTCTTCCAACCCAAACCCTTCTGTGATTCCATGATTCTATGAAAACCATAAATGACAGTTGGGGGGTCATAAAACATGGTGGGTTTTTTTTCCTATCTCCATGATGCCCTTCTCCCCATCACTTCTATGCCTTTCATATCCTGGCCATAAGTAGCACTGTGATAATGGTCAGCAGCACAATGTCCATTGACTTACCATGCCAGAAGCCAATTTCCTGAGATACTGTAAGAAAAGCTTCTCTTAGAGTATATTCTCCTTGACCAGAGAAATACTAACAAGCTGCAAAACTTGTTGCAGTGGGAACCAAATGCAAAATCTCTCATCTCCGTGATTTGCATACACTTACAGCTTTACTCTTACAGAGTCATCTGTCAAAACAAACCAGGGTCCTCTGTTTCCATACCATTTTCTCACCACCATCAAAACCAATATAATTCTTTAGACTGATGGACTAGTATCAGAAGAAGAGTGATTTGATTACATGTAAAATGGCTATTTGGCAATGTTTTTAGCACTGAGGTAATGTTTTCTCATAAACAAATATAATCGTTTAAATAAACAAACAACTGAATTTCTTTCCTTTACAGTGCAAAAGGGTTGTTTTCCATTAGCAAGCCAGTCTGAAATACAAAAGACTAATCCAAGAAGATGGCACCACCTGACGGGACATGGTGAGTTCCTTCAGGTAATTTTTTTAAGTGGAAATCATTCACCATTTACCAGACCATCTGCTTGAGACACCCACTATCATTTTTCTTACCCCAGGGGTACGGGACACAGGGTATAGAAAAAGCAAGGGAGCATGATGCTACACCACAAACCAGGAGGAAGAAAATTGGCTTCTATAGAATCATAGGATCACAGCAGGGTTTGGGTTGGAAGGGCCCTTACAGACCATCTAGTTCCAACCCCCCTGCCATGGGCAGGGACACCTTCCACTAGACCAGGTTGCTCAAAGCCTCATCCAGC
Organism: Eurypyga helias; assembly: GCF_000690775.1. NCBI lineage: Eukaryota > Metazoa > Chordata > Aves > Eurypygiformes > Eurypygidae > Eurypyga > Eurypyga helias. The sequence goes on along the minus strand of NW_010240136.1, from coordinate 15,962 downwards.
CTGGCCTTGAGCTCTTCCAGGGATGGGGCATCCACAGCTTCTCCGGGCAACCTGTTCCAGTGCCTCACCACCCTCTCCGGGAAGAACTTCTTCCCGATAGCCAATCTAAATCTCCCCCCTTATCCCAAGGTTCTCAGATTCTACCAACTATTAAGTATACCCAACTTCCAGTTAGTTCTAAATATAAATTCTACTGTTTCTACCCCATTTTCCCACAGAAGACAAATGACTTTGCAAAGCAGACACAATAACAGGCTGCTGGTAGGTCCAGCACTACATAGGGCTGGCACTCCCAACTACTCTCTCTCATACTAGATACAATTCTCTCTATGCAGAAACAGAGCGTAACCTATCATCTGTAAAAAAGGTACAGTCACACTGGAATATATCATTATAATCAGTTAGATTACGAGTTGCATTTGCCAGTGCTTTGCAATTGTTAGCATCTTGCTTAAAAGGATCATAAGGAACTATTTGATTAGAACCTGATTTTGATTCATGTAATTACAATCAAGGTGATATCTATTGCATAACTGAAGAACACTTTATATTTTCCAAACTAATACTGAATTTATGTCTATTTGGGTTTTTCTGTGACTTCAAGAAGAAGATCCTACTTTTCCAGGATCTAGAAATCCAGCAGAGCCTTGTTTTGAGCTGAAGTTTCACAAAACACATGTTGGGCATTTGCTTTCAGTTTGTTTTGTCACATGTCGTGCGCAGGACTCTGGAGCTGCCCCTGAAAAGCAGCAACTGGATTTAAAATCCTCTTCTTTAAAAGAAGTCAGCCATGGCTACATCACTGAAGAGACGGGCAGATTCGCTTGGCTCTTGCGCGTGACAGCTATCAGCAGGACAGAGCCCTGAGCTCTCCTTTTCCTCACCACCCCTTTACTACACCCGGTTTTGCAGGGAGGTTGAATGGCTCCTGCCAGTTTAGGGACAGGCAGGTGCTTCCCCTTTTCCAGCCCCTACTGCTTTTATGACCAAAACAAAAGATGGGAACTGGGTGTTCCCATGTGCCTACGGTGCCCAGACAGGTGTCTATGGCTCTTTTGTAGGACACGTATGGAAAACAAGTGGGGAAAGAGGATAAAAGGACAGCCTTGCTCACTCTCTGTCCCACTCCAACAGCAAGAGTACCCATTAATTTTTTCTCAGAAATTTGTGTACCCTGTTCTTAAAAATCCATATATCAGTAGCTTATGCATCCCTGCTGTTAGAAAGCCTTTCCCACAGTCCAATACAGATTTCCTCCAGTAGAGTTTAAGCCTACTACTTGTTGTGCTATCTGTACCACACATGGAGCGTACCTCCTCCTCTGAGGCTGCTATTTTATTTTTATTTTATTTTATGAACTCTCACAGCTCTGCAGTTATCTTGCATCTAGATTAAACAACTTAATTCTTCCAACCTTTCCTCGCTGCCTGTGTTCTCCAGATCTCTGATCCCCATTCAGTCCAAGTCTCCGTGTGGGGTCTGGAGCGGGACAAAATGCTCCAGCTGTGGCCGCAGCAGTGCCAAACACAGCACAAAGGTTGTTTCCGCTGTTTTGCATGGTACGCTCTTGTTTATGCTTCCTTGCATCACTACAAGAGTCCTAATGGGTGTGTGGTTTGTTATCCACTATAACCCCACATCCTTCCTTGAGAAACTGCCAGCTAGCCGTTCGCTCATCTTTTCATCTCGCAAATAGGTTGCACCCCATCACAGGGCCCTGTATCTGTCCTTGAACTGAATCCCACTTAGGTTCTTCTAATTGTCAAGATTCTTTTGCATGTTAATCCTTTCATCCAAACGCCTGCAGCCTTCCCAGCTGAGCAGGGCCTAGAAATGCAGTAGCCGTATTTTCTAGTTCCTCACACAAATTATAGCTCCAAGGGCCAACACGCACTAGACCCACCACACCCTCCCAAGGACCCCCATGCGCTGCCCCCTCCCCATCTGACAGAAACTCACAAACAGCTACTCTTCAAGACTCCCCACACTGTACTACTCTCATTTTGTGTCACTCCATGTCTTCATCTTGCTTATGAGAATGTCATTCAAAATAGTATCAAGAAGCGAAGACACAGGTTGCCTGTTCCTTACTGACATGATCTGCTCTCCTGCTGTGGAAGGAAACAAAGGTTGTTGTCATGATTTAACGCCGCTGGCTGTTTCTAACACCGCATTGTATTAAAGATGGTTTGGTTTAAAACTTTGGGTCCCACTGTTCTTCTAAAAAATGAAGATCTCTGCTTCTCCCCCCACACCACTGCCTCCAGTTTCAAAGGTGTCTCAAATGCTGGCCCCGTCTGGAACCTCACCTCATCCTAAGGAAACAAAGGTTGTTGTCATGATTTAACGCCGCTGGCTGTTTCTAACACCGCATTGTATTAAAGATGGTTTGGTTTAAAACTTTGGGTCCCACTGTTCTTCTAAAAAATGAAGATCTCTGCTTCTCCCCCCACACCACTGCCTCCAGTTTCAAAGGTGTCTCAAATGCTGGCCCCGTCTGGAACCTCACCTCATCCTTCACCAGCTCCGAAAAGCTTTCCTGCTGGCTCTTAACCGAGTCAGCCATTCCCCTTTCAACTCTTGAACTCCTCTCCAACTTGTTGTTTTCCTATTTTAATTAGAGCTGCTATCCATTCTCACCAAGGCTCGCCACTGTAGCACCTGCCTGGTCACTGCTAAGCTTTTTTTATAATAAAGCCTAGATAGAAAAAAGACCCCATTAACCTGTTTTTCCTGATATCAGCCTGTTGTTCAGATAGAAGCTTTATTCTGATTTGCCAGCCATCTCTAGACAATACATTATCACCTTTCTTCCTTACCCTAAAGCTTTCTGCTGACCCAGCTCCCACCATGCTGTAGCTCTGTGAACAACCCCACAGGTTTCCTAACCCGCCTCCTCCTCCCTCCACTGCTTCCTTCCGTAGCGTCATTCAGCCACATGATTTATCCCATTCAGTCTCTGTTGTGCTAATTAAGCCATCTTTTTTGATTGCACTTCAAAATGCTCAGGTCCTGCTGCTACAGGCAACAATCTCTTTTTGAGAGAAAAAAAAAATTCTGGAACAGAATCTATAAACAAGCCATCTACTCTAGGAACCCCAAGTAGGGTTTTAAGAGCCAGAACCTAATTCACCTACTTTAATTCACCTCAGGCATAGGTGAATTAAGTCCTCCTATTACTCCACTCCTGATTATACTCCATGAAGTCTCCTTTAAAACAGCACATCAGCTGTGTTCTTCCTTGTTATGTTTCCTTATCTGTAATGTTTAAGCCATTCATATTATTTTCTTCACTAATGAGCAGCTTTGTCAAAATTACTTTGACAAGTAATTTTAATCAGAAAAACAGCTCTTTTTTTCCAATTAAACCTTTCTCTCCATTTTAACCCTGAAAAATGTGAGACCCAAAGGCTCTAAAAGCCTCGTTGTCCTTCCATCTGATGTAACGACCAATCATGACACCACTGATAAGTAAAAAAAATTCTTGAGACAAACAGCTGTTAATTTTCAAAGGGAAAAAAAAGAGCTGAAGAGGTTAAATGGGTGCTTGGCATAACTACCTTTGTTCTCCTTTTCCACAGTTATTTAATCCTACTTTAAATTAACTCCTCCTTATGTGCATTCACACCGGGATGTCAGCCTTTGGGAGCACCCACCCAGAGGAGTACACAAGGACAGCCAGTCACAGACCCTTGGGTATAAAGCACGAGTAGCAGGTTCATTTCAAAAGAAAAAGGTGATGTTTGCCTTGTGGAGGAGGGAGTGGGTGGCCTTTAGCTCCCATGGTGTCTCATCAGTGAGGTTTGCTGTCACCTCAGAGGAGACACAGCAAACCTCAAAGGACCAAGGTCTCTGTAAACTACCTTTTCAGCATCCTCCCACAAGGCTCAGTGCCACCTCAAGAGAGGTGCTCCCTTGACACAGCACCTCGCCTCTGCTACTAACTATGTTAGCTATGGACTATGCTAAGTCCATACTAAGTGGACTTCCCATGCCTCTTCCTTCAGCCAATTTTACTGCTAAGAACAATGTCATGAGGAAAGAAAAGGCACAAAGTGGAAATGCAAACGCCGATGGACGAAAGCACAGTGAACACAGGCACCGAACCTAGTGCATCAGTGTCCCCGTAGCACCTCCTGGGAGAGCAGGGCCTGGTGGTCCTTGCCCCTGAGCAAGGAGCTGCTGGCATAAACCTGTGGTAGTGCAGGACCCCGGGTGAGGAGGTCTTGGAGCACTCACTAGCGCCTAGCAAGCCCAGACAGACTTTTTTAGCTCCATCTGGTGGGCAAACAATCTGCTTCAGGGTCACGACCACCCGCTCCCTCCTGCCAACAGTTACCACGCTCATGAGAAAAAGAGATTATTTAAGTGAGGCTGTCTTCACTAACAGCAATTTTCACTTCTCTTGTGAAGAACTCAGTTTGTGAAGAGTAAAATACATCACTGCTGGCTGGGATTATCCCCTGCACATCTCTTCCTATTCCCACCTATTTCAGTGATACAGCAGTGTTTACCTTCACAGCTCCCAGACAATTGAAACTACAGTCCCAAAAACCAATACGTACTTACAATCACCACTCCTGGGACTCAAGGTATCCTGGTGACAGCAGTCATCTAGCAATTGATGAACAACAACTAGGCAGAAATGAAGCAAAGACACAGTTCCTACAAGTCTGCTGTTACTACTGGCATAACCACAGTGCAGTCCCTGGGCTCAGTTTCTTTGGTCATTACCTGGGGATTTGATTCTGCTTGGAGGAGTGGAAGGAGTTATAAACTGTACCCCCACTGAGCACATTTCCTCAATAGAGACCTTACTTAGCTCTTCCCCAGCAAGATGGACGAGAAGTAAATGAACTATAATAAGAGCTCAGAACAAAGGATTCAGAAACTCCTTGAATTTGTCCTTGTCCTCACATTTCAAAAAAATATAAACATTACAGAGAAAAAAGATCCATGGTCCAATGAAAGGCAGGAGGTTATAATACATGGCTTCATTTAAATTCATGATGGATTTCACTTGTTCATCCCTCTGACAGGCTTTGGAATAATTTTTCATCCTGTGTTGTCAGGTTTTTATACGTGGGAAACAATAGAAGTCTATTAATTGAACGAAGGAACAAGATAGTCCCAGCCATTTTGTCACTGCACCCCTGCTAATGACAGAAGCAAATAGAAAATGTTTAGTTAAGTATCTTTGTCTGCAAGCTGGATGCAAACCAACAGCATTAATAGCTCTCTAAGACAGACGTATGGACTAAAGCCCAAGATTATATCTCTGTAACTGTGATTACAATAGGTTTCTAGTCACTGAAATATGTGTCCCAGTTTAACAAGGTCCCTATTGTCACAATTTTTTTGCTGAAGTTATAGCGATAAATAGTTCTGCACTCTCAATTTCTGATTTGAAAAGAAACAATCCTAACAGTATTGCTCTGGCCTTCTCAACATCAGAATTCCCTTCTGTCTTTACCCTTTTTATTACTTCTGAGTTAATTTATTACAAGACAAAAATATTTCTCCAACTCACAATCATCCACTTGCAATAGCAATTGTATTTAATTAATTCCAGTATCAACTTATTTCATTCAGTGCTGAGTAAAAATAGTTTCCTATCAAGCAAATCTGCTCCTTCTCAGGCTACATTTAGTCATTATCGTGACCAAAAGGCATTTTGATTTTTTCATCACTGAAGATGCAGACTTTGCTCATCTTAGACTCGATACAGCAAATCATAATGGAAGATATCCCCATTGTACACGTGATGGGGTAGCTGAGGCACACAGAGACGAAGTATTTCACTTCTGAAGGTGAAATCGGAATCAAACCCAGCTCTGTGGACTTCTGATGCAGTCCTATACCCCACGATGTGATGTAGATACTTCACACACTATACTGCTAAAGCTGCTTGCTGTACCCACGTAAAAGCTTCTCAGTTTGCAAAGATTTCTACCGGCAGCTCTGAAAAAAGAACAGTTGCTGTTTCAATTCTGCTACAATTTCTGCTTGAGCTCACACAGTGGACAGACACCCTCCTGGAAAAAAGGAGCCGTGCCTCTTACTTGCTCATTAAATGCCACACAGCTGTTTATTATCCCTGGTACCTATGTTTCTCAGAGGAGCCAGACTGCCTAAATATGCAGCTATGTACTCATATGTGAACAGCACTGATGAGTCGCATCATGAAATTTTACTTGTCTAACCTAATTGAATCTATCCCAGACAGTAATAACACTAAAGAAAAAGAGGAATTTCACAGCCTCTGTTCCCTTTTCCTTTTTCATAAAAAGCTGAGCTCTGAGTGTAATACACCAGGGTGATATTTGAATGCTACAGTGCACAGATGCAGTCACACAGAAAATTAGAACTGCTCCAAATAAAATTAAAAAAAAGCAGCTATAGTACATAGCTGCGTCAGTGCCAGCTCAACAGTGGAAAAGTACTTCATCTGTTTAGCCCCCTTTCTTTCTACTCGGCTGGTGACGTCAGTCAGGCACTAATGAAAGCTCAATTAGCATATCACCTTGTGTGTTTCACTGTACAAGTGGAGCAGTTGATGATTCTCATCTGAGGTTTTAAATAACCACCAAAGCTGAGCCAGAGCTGCTGCTTGGTAGGAAAGATTTAGCTTCATAACGTACTCAGTTCCCCATGCAACACAAACAAATAAATGTGCCAACAGAGGCAAAAAAACGCAACGCACAACAGCAACACAAACCAGCTTCAATTCTGAACAGCATTAATTTGGCCATTATTCCAGAATTAAGAGTTTTATACCTAAGTGGGTTTGAAAACTACGTTGGCTATTTGCTCATGAAAATCAGGGTAAAGACCTTGGTGAGCTTTAGGAAAGCTTGCTAATCACCCTTGCTAATGCCCTGCCAGTTTTTCAGATGACAGTGCCTGAAAAGCAAACAGCCACAGGATAGGAAGTGATTCCTTCTGTTGTAAAAGAGCACAATTCTGTCACCCAAAGTAGAAAACAAAGGGGATCCGCAGATGGTTTAACTTCAGCCATTGACTGCAGTCTTTGGTGGGGACTTCGTTCAGGGGTCTATGAACTCCCCGTGGTCCCCATATAGGCACCAGTGTCCAAGAGAGGACAGCAAGGTATGGCACTCGCCCCGTCCTCCTCACCCGAGGACCTGCACCCAGCTATTTGTACCACAAGCACAGATGCGAGTGCTGCCACCCGGGGAGCCGCGGCTCATTTTCAGTACAGCGATGTGTCAGTAATCGGCACGGGATTTCAGTCCTGACTGACATGAATAGTGGGGAAGAAGGTGAGATGCAAGGTCAAAGAGGCACAGGCTGTGCACAGACTGAAAGCAGGACCAGAGGATGCTGTCAGACCTTACAGAAATGCCAAAGGGCACCACTGTTTTGCAGCATTTGGGGGCTAGAAACTGGCAAATCTGTCAATCCAAAAGGAATGACAAGAAAGTGCAAGCATCATGCAGTGCCCTGAGCAAGAACTTCAGCCCTGACCTAGATATCAACTATCTAAAAGAAACAAGAATTCAAGCCCAGCTGGACTTTCTTAGAGCCTCTGTTGAAGTGACAAGGCTACTTACAAGGTCCAACTGCTTTTGTAAAGTGCTAGTGTTGATCATTCTGCCTTAACGGACAGCGTTGATGGAAATCAAACCCTGGTCACAGCAAAACACACCAAGAGCAACCCTTCGATTCCCATACACCCCCAAAGAGCTTGCACCCACTCCCTAGTCCCTCTGGGTAGAGTCTCCTCGTCTGACTGTGCAGCCCTAGGACACAAAACAATCTGTAACCCTCCATGAGTGCTTCACAAGCTGGCAGAACTACAACAGTTTTAAAAAGGTTATGTTAAACGAGCTCATGTCGTTGACTGATCGTCAGCCTCGACCCACACTCTTACTCACAGTCACATCAACAGGTGCCAGGTTTTGTAGAAAAAAAGGCAAAATGCTAACAAGTCAAATGGGAAGATGATACTGCATTTAGACCTTTATTAAACATGGCTACGATGTGCACAGATGTAATTAAAGCTGGGCCTTTGATTTGGCAAGCAGCCTCTATAAACAGTCTTCGTGTTACACTGTTCTTTCTCCTCAGTGCTTCATCAAAAATAAGAGATGTCCTTCAGCTCCTCCTCCCCCCCTGGGATGATCAAATGTTTTATAGCTCTGCAAACCTTAAAATGGCCAAACACTACAGCAGCATAACTCATTCTAGGAAGAAAGGGAATTTTCTTCAAGGTGCTTTTCTCTCGGCAGCATCTTCCACTTTCTTGCCTGGGGCGGGGAGGCTTACCAGAGAGCCAGAACAAAAGAGCAGGGCCCCATTCCAGAATGCTGAATAAGAGCACAGACTTGTGCAGTTGGCTACTTCCAAGTGGTGATCTATCTTCCAAGTGATCTATGGGAAAAGGCGACAATATTGAAATACCCTACGCTGGAGCTAGCTACTTCCTGCCAGCTAGTATATTTCATCTCATCGTTTCTCATGAGAGATATTATTTTGATAATTACATCTAATGACTTTTAATGGTATAAATTTTCCAAAAGATTTTACATTCATTCTCACAGCACTAAAGAGAACCTGTCACGTTGATCTGAGCCTATATTTAAGCTTTGTAGAAAAGAGAGAGAACACAAATAGGTTAAAAAAATAGAAATATGTTTTCTTTTCAGTTCTGCAAGAAACAAATCTTTGTTTTCTTTTGAAAACTTCCTTCCACTACACCATAAAGTAAAGCAGATTAGAAATACGAGTTGAGTTCACCCCCTTTAGCATTCAATAAACTCAGTAAATACCAAGAATCGGGAAAAGGAATACCAGCTGCATAAACAACAAAAAGTAAAGTTGACATCTAATGCTATTTATTTTAATACTCGAAATAGCATCCAGGCTCAGCATTTTTAAACCATCATTCTGTGAACTAGAATACAAGAGTATCTCCTTACAGTATTTTAACACCAGAGAAGATTAAAAACCTATAGATGTTCTTTATGAATAGATCAGTTGGCGAATTGGTTCTGGCAAAAGGGTATCTGAACAGAGCAGCAACCCCAACTGGATCCGACCTTTGGACAAGTTTTCTTTCCAAAGAGCCTTGGTCTCAAAATCCCCCAGAAATACCTAGTCAAAAGCCACAGCAATAACACAACCGAGACAAACATAATGAGATCTTCTCTCCAGAGTGATTTAGAGACTCAGGGTAAAAGAGATTTACAAGGGCTCTTGTCCATTTTGAAGTCATTAACACCCGCACAGAGTGGGAGCAAACTGCCACCACATCCAGAGGCTACAGTTTGTATTGACTTTCCTTATGCATCACTGGCTCCAACTAAACTTCCAAAACGTCTCAAGTTTGCCTGTCCCTAACATGCCCTGCAACAACACATAGCCAGCCATACTCTCCCTTATGCTAGGGGAAATAAAATTAATTCCAATACAGTCAGCAGTTTCATCCAAATGAAAGGAGAACTGAGCTTCTTTCAAAACTGACGATGTGATTTGCAAGCTGTAATGGAGAATTCCCGCTTCCTCTTCCTGGGGGCTGGATAATGCATCTGCACACAGAGTATCCGGGAATCTAGAAGTACTCACTTCTCAAAGACCACTACTTAAAATTACTAATCTGAATCAATAATAAGGACACAATTGATTCTTTATGTGATTCCAGGGGCTGCCCTTGTCGACTTAGTGCACTACATTTCTAATAATCATAGGGTTCTTTGTTTGCTTCCAGAGAAAACACTTATTTCAGATAATCTTGCCTCCACAAAGTTATTTTTCAATTTTCTTCAGTCACTGCTATGCCTGCAGGAATGTCTGATTACCCATAAAATGCCTTCTGACAGCTCAGATTCATTACTAAATTACCACATTTAAATTTTTCATGTGCACAGGGCAATTACTTTTATGAATGACTGCCAGCAACATTTCACTAAATCTGAATGAATTTTTAAAGGATTCTAATTGCCACTTAGATGCCCCTATAACTCGTTTTAAAGGTTTTCATGTCTTCCAGTCACAGTTACCTGTGTTTGACATGAATGTGTTCCCTCTCATATTTTACATCACTGAAAATTATTTACATCAGAAACAAAGAAATATGAAACTGGTGGTGCTACAAGAGCAGTGAGACTGCACAGTAGAAATGATTCACAGCCAAAGTCTCGGGCATGAATAATTATCTGTAACCCTCATTTGAAGCTTTTGCATCAAGTTCCATTATTCATCTGGGTTTTGGTAGGGGAAATTAATAAATACCAACTTGACAGACAGCTTAAAAAAAAAAATCTAAATTTTTCAAGTAGTTGGGTTAAACTAAACCTTCAATATGTCAAAGGAAAGGAAAAGGGGAGGCGCACAAGGAATGTTTTTTTTACCACTGAAATTAAAAAAAGCACGGACCCAAATAAGCCTTCAGAGAGGACAGGTGAGGATTTAATTACACCACTGAGATGGGTTGGAGTTCTGACTTATCTCCCAGTGGAGTGTCATCAGGAAATTTGATTAACACAGTCTATTTTTTATGCCAAGGTTGTTAATGAACGTGATAAACAAGATCAGAAATAAACAAATCATTGATGAACTCCCGCAGCAAACTCCAGCTAGGCTAAGGTTTCTCTTTGAAGTGCCACATTTTGTGTTAAGTTCTCCATCCAAGTGCTTGCCCATTTCTGAGACTTTTCTGTTTCACCTTCCATCATCCCTGTTCCCTCTGAGTTTGTGGAGAGGCATCAAATCAAATGTTCTCTTGAAAACCAGCTAGATTAATGCTCCTTTATTTCTTTTGTCTAGAAAGTCAAGGAACAGGAAAGAAACAGAAATGCAGAGCTGGCAGGCTAGGACACCACTGGGAACACTGGCTCAGGCCACCCACGCTGTGCGTGGCAGCCATTTGGGCAGAAAACAGGGGGTAACCCAGGTGAGACATGGGGCACAGGGTAGCTGTAGCGATGACAGACTCACAGCACTGAGTTTCAAGCACAGACACAACTCAGCCAGCTGCAGATCCTCAAGTGACTCAGAGATAAGCAGCAATTAAACAAGACAAGAGGTTTAAGACAGATGTTTGAAGAAGGTCCCATCAAAAGGGTGATGTTAAAAAAATAACCTGTAAAAAAGGGCATCAATTACTTAAATTATACATGAAGCAAATGGCACACCACAACCCCAGACTCTTGGGTTACCTTGCTGGTTTTGCTACTGGCTGACTGCGGAAATGTGGCCAATCCAGTGAGCTTCTCCATCACTCTCCTTCCAGTTTTAGTGGGGAGGGAATCGGGGAAAACATGGCATATCCACCTCTGTAAAGATTTTGAAATCTGCGGATGAATGTGCTGCAAGTTGATTTTAAGCAATATTAACCTTCTGCAAGAGCAACCTATTTCACTGCGACCTTCAACCAAGGCCAAAACCCCTGAGGGACAGTGGCCAGCAGTAAGTTACATCCAACCTTGCACAGGATCTGTTTGGTAACTTGATTCCAACATAAAATATCATCCCTTACTACTTTCTCCTCTGTGTTACTGTGCAAAATACACAGCTACAGATGAAGAATTGCTTGCAAAACGTGATTCCAGAAAAACCTGCCACCTGTGAGAAACACCCCACTGTAACACAGAGGCAACGACAGGTCGAACCTGGTCAAAGCTAAGCCAAGTGAGCAGTAAACTGCCAAGGCTATTCCCTGCTTCCCAGCGGTCCCACTCATCTTGTGTGCAGTAACTTAATGAACCCTGGTCTTCAGTTCCAGTGCAGCTCATCTGGGCTCTGGCTTCAGCTCTACTGGCATGCTCAGGTACAGATAAATGGTATGTCAGTGTGTTTCCACTCAGCAGGCAGAGCGCGTTGTGTTTTGCACTTGTTATGGATTGATATAAAAGAATTCCAGGCTGCTATGAAAACTGCATATGCACAAGAATACTTGGGCTTTTTTTCCTATGTCAGGGTACAACTCATCATCTTTAAAGATCCTCAACATTTTGCAAATCAGAGCCCTAAAAACTGAAAGAGTTTGAAGAAGCTACCTCAACACATTGTCTTGCTTTCCCTCTTCTCCAGCTTCCCACTTTAAATTCCTCCTAGATGAGTGACAGCTCTCCAAAAGCTTTGAGCTTGTTCTGAGAAGGTCGAGCTACATTACAAGGAACACTATGCCAGTTTACACCTTCTTACCAGTCCTAACAAAAAAAACTCCACAAAGCTTGCTAGGCTTTCAGTGAGATATAATTACAGTGGTAATTATTGGAAAAACAGAGGCTGTTCCCTTGCAGATTGTCCATCACGTTGCCCAGACATTAAAATAAACTGCATTCATGCATTTCTTAAGAACATCCCAATGACAAGAAAAGATGCCAAGCCAGAATGGCACCTGTCCTTACTTCTTGTTCCATGAGAGGACCACTCTTTTCCCACTACAGATGCAGTGTCTGCCCCAGGCAACACAGAGTAAACAGGTAGGGGAACTGGATACTGGGGTTTATTTAGGAAACAAAGAGATGAGAGCTTTAACACTGCCTGATCACCTCACATGCACTCACTTGCTCTCCTCCAAGCTTCAAACATTCCCTAAACCTTGACCACCCCTCCCCAGGGGGAGATCCGCCTGAGAAAATTAGGCAGATAGTTACTTCAGTTCAGTTCAGGTCCCTGCACATCCCCACGCGTGTTCCCAAGCAGCTCGCTGATCTCCAGGATCTGTCCTCCAGCCAGGATCTTTCCAACTTCTTTCAGGTCTCCTTATTTCCACAACCACTCCTTTTTGAGGAGCCACCTTTTTGGTTTCTTCTTTCCAGGACCCAAGCCTCTGACTTTCCCAAAATAAACAGTCTAATACAGAAGCACAACATAGGATCAACCTCCTCATTGCTGGTTCTTTCTCAGACCTGTTTATTAATTGGAGGGTTTGGGACATTAATTGGAGGATTTGGGATATGCCCGTACTGATCACAGCTAGCAAATAAGCAGGCTTCTGCCTGAGAGTTCGAAAGTTCACACATCCAGACCCCCCAGTTATCTGCCAGCTGCGTGTGCTCACAGTTGAAGCTATTTTTTCACCTAGGACGCAGACAGATATCTTAGCCCTGTGGAGACAAAATCTGCAGATCATTTCCACCTAAGAGCCATCTGTCCCAAGAGACCAACATGGTAACTGGATTAGGTAATGTGTCATCCTCTAGTCTCAGTTAACTCCCCGCACGTGCTCTGGAATCCATTCAAAAGAAAGCGAATTGCCTTCATCCAAAATGCACTGAAGTCTGTGGATGGATTTCTCCACTGAGAACAACTGGATCGGACCCCAGTCTGGGGCTGTCCCACTGCTCGTGCTTTTGTGCAGCCTGCTCGGCGTGCAGCTGCAGCGCGGTATTGGCAAGGCAGCACAAAACCGGGAGCCCCGATTCATTTTGATTTTTCATATCTCAGTAGGAAAGAAACCATTTAAAACATCATAAGCATATTCCTGACTGCATTTCAAAAGGTTTTGAGGCTAGTTAAATGTCTGGGGTTTTTTCACAGCTGACAGTGGTTGTTCTTAATAGCTCAGGGTAGGAAGATTTAATGCCTCATGTTAAGACCAAATGATATAGTCAGGGAAAACAGAAAAGCTTTAGGCTTCTACAGGACCTATTTTGTTTTAGCCAGATCAGTGGACCTAATAAAACTTCATCTACCTCATATGCTTAGACTATCAAAACTACAAGGACACTATACCCTTAACAACTTAGCATCTTACCAACACTGATAATCCAACTTCATGAACATGTTTCCTTTTAGAAAGGAGACCTAAACAGAGGGAACCACACTTTCAAAGACACAGCGTGCTATTTATACTTCAGGAAAGGTATGTTCTTTCCATGGGAACTCACAGCTATCCAACGCTACTACCTTTATGAGATAAGTGTAAGTTTAAAGTTCTCAAATATGACAATAGATAATATAGCTGGTTTAACTGCTTTTTTCCCCCAATAGATTAAAAGAGTTGATCTGTTGAATTTATCAGCAGCAGAAACTTTCATTAACATACAAAGAAACACATATTATATGTACACTCAGAGACCACTTTACCCTGCAGCTTCCATCTGCCATGCTATGGTCCCAGCACGGCAATATCCAAGCATCTTAGAAGTCTCTCTGAATATAACTCACCTCCTTGAGACTGGGGATATACCATCATCCCTAATTTGCAGGTAAGGCATTTAGGCAGAGAGAGATCACTGATCAACCTAAACACGCCTGAGGTCTACAGAACTGCTGTAATTTGAACTTTTTTCACCTGTGCCCCAAGCTGACCATCCCCCATACTGAACAGTCCCTCCTGGGGAACAGTTGTTACTCTCCACGGTTCACTTCAGCAGGCCCTGTTCCTACACTGCTGACAGAACTATTATCCATCATGTTACTTGTCCTCTTCACTGAGAACTGAAGAAGCAGTCTTCAGAGCTAAAACTCCCCAAACATAGCTATATACATCATGGCCAGTCACAGCTAATGGCCTTGACACCAGGACAAACAAGACACAATATTAACAACATTGAAAAAAAGAGATTATCCTCAGTCCAGCAATGCACTGCTGTCTTCTCTTTTTTAAAATAGCACATCCCTGCCTCTTTAATTACAGCAAGCAGGATGTGAACAGATGCTTACTGCACCCAGCAGCCCAATGATTCAGGAAAACTTTCAGCTATTAGCAAATCCTTTAGGTAGCTGACTCAGGCAAACAAGATGTGCAGATTCCCCCCCCCCAGCTGATTAACCACTGGGTCTGCACAAGCTTGGCTCATGGACCACAGCTGTTGGAGATAGAAATGTCCTCAGCTGACAGCCCTCTTCCCAGTTTCATCATCGTTTTGGGTTGAACACAAAAATGTCAGCAGTCACTGCCATCTTGTCTGGAGTTGGGACAAAACGCTCCAAATCAGTAGGTGAGGAATTCCTGCATGAGATGAATCACAGGCTGAAGTTACTCAAATCATGAAAAAGAAAAGCAGAGAACCAGATACGGGCTCCAGTGATACCCAGGCTGCAGGTCTGCAGACAAACGCTGTGGATTTATGCACTGCTTACAGACATCTCAGTTATGAGGTCTGGCTCTGTAACTAACTCTCAAGGAAACAAAACCCGCACAGATTTTCAATGATAAAAAACCAACGTGACATTAATTTCTTTAATAATCAATCCTAAATCCCCAGCAGTCCCTGCTGTTGTGTCCGCTTCTACAGGCACTTCATCAGTCTTTACTTCCAGAGCTGATGTCACACAATGCATCCCCTGCTTACTGCTGCAAAAACATCTCCAGTTTCACACCTTCTAGAAAGAAGATCCTCCAAAAATCCCATGCTGCTTCTTATTTGGTGAAAAAGTAGTAAAGGGCAAGATGGGAAAACAGGAAGAAACCCTTTTTCCTACGGGACCACCAATCACTCTGGATTAGTGATGGGGGTAAAAGAGAAAACTACATTACTAGTCATCCTCTCTCTGGAAAAAAGAAAAAAATCTATATTCTCATTTTGCATATGCAAATGCAGAGCCTGGCAGTGACTTTTTGGATTAGCAGATTGTAGCATCACTATACCCACTTATCAATTAGCCTCCAAATGACTTCCCAGGTCCCAAGGAACCGGAGCACAGTTATCATCAGTGCCCAGCACTAATACAGCATTTCAGCACTCTGAATATTTAACATGAGAAATTACATAAATTATAAGAACCCTACAGATTTTTAGCCTTGCTAAAATAAACAGTACTGTATGCTATCCCATTATAATACAAAGACTTTAAATTTCATATTTTATTCTGGTGCCTTTTCCCTCCTAAAAGATCATGAGGTGAGGTTGGAAGGGGGTAAAAGAATCTCTTGAGGTGCTAAATCTAGAGAAGCTGAAGTTGCTTAGCACTCCACAGATTATAGACAAATGATTATAAAACCAATAGACTCAAGGAAGAAATTGCCATCCAGAGGGACCTTGACA